>NC_048579.1:53645079-53945079 GCF_013265735.2 Oncorhynchus mykiss | reverse complement strand
TTGTTGGGAGGTCTGTGTTTGTTGGGGGGTCTACGTCCATCGTGAGGTGTGTGTTTGTTGTGAGGTCTGAGTCTATTGCTTCTGCAGGAAATTCCACAGTCTCCATCTTGCTGTGGAAGGTGTCATCCATCTGGACACCCCCAACCACTTTGGAACTGTCCTCTGCTTTATCTGGTATGAACCACAGAGACCAAGCTCTTCCAGAATCTTTGTCAATGTCATTCAGCTTCTCGTTGACATTTAACCATGACGACCTGTAACCCACTTGGGAAGAGGTGTCAACATGTACTGGAATGGGAAACTTCTCGAGCACTTCCCCTAGTGATATACCACTGACTGCAAAGAGAACCACTGCCTTCTCATCCTCTGCGGCCCAGGCAGACACATCCTGCATGATTTTCTCATCCATTTGATCTTTTAAAGCCTCTACCAGGTCAGAGGTATCCCCTCCCCGATACAACTCCAATATGGCCTCGAGACAACCATCCTCTGCCTCTGTGACTGTTGTCGCACTCTCCAGATAAGTATCCAGTTGCTGCAGCGCACATAACTTGAACTGAACTTCAGCAATTGTGGACAAATCAAGAGTGTTCTCATCTGCAACATTAGAGCTACCTTCCACGATTATCTGGGCACCACCGATGCATACAATATCAGTTGCCTGAGGGTTGGTGTGGACAAATGGTGAAGGTGATCTCTTGTCCATTTGTGTGATGACCTGAAGGACCTCATCATTGTCCTCTCCTGTAGATGCCATTGAACTTATTGCAGATGCATCTACAGGTTTATCACACTCCAGAAGACTCTCAACTTGAACCATCTCATTTAGGACAGAGAGAGAACTTGCATCATCTTTAGCTCTTTCCCACAGGTTTTCTGCCTGTTTTTCGTTGATGGACCAGGCCTGTAAAATCTTAAATGGCAGCTCATTGCCTGCATTCTCTGTCTCCATGGGCTCTGGGGACTGCTGTGGACCCATTGGCGGGACGATAGCCACGGGGGGCGGCGGAGCGGTAGCGACTGCCGTCAGGGTCATGTACCTGGGGTTGGACTTAATCTCCAGCCGTATAGCGGAGTCCTCATCACTAAACCTCTCAGGGGGCCTCGCCTGGTAGTCTTTGGTGTTTAGATGTAGTTGTGTTTTGCCTGCTTGTAAAACATACATCTTCTCTGTGCTGAATTGTAGGGACTGAGAGGGGTCTTGTGTTGAGTTATTCCCATTTACAGGTCCATTTTTAGATCTTAAAACACTCTGGGGCCAGTGCTGTATTTCCTTGAGCGAGATCTTATGTTTATGAGGTTTTTCCTGAGGGGTGTCAGTGAGAGAAGGAGAGGAAGCATGTTGCTGTTCAGGGGTGGTAGAGGTCTGTGTGTGAGAAACCAGAGCAGCATTGCCAGGAAGATGATCTGTATGTTGTGTTATGGCTTGGGAAGGAACACTAGGTCCTAGTATACCATGGGTGTCTGCATGTGTTACCTGGGCTGCTTTTAGGTCAACAACACCAGATTCTGTACCTCCCGTGGAAGGGAAATCTGTAAAAACAAGTGATGTAGAATATCTCGCAGGACCAGTTGTATGTCCTGATGTTGTTTCACTGTGTTTGTTGTTGACCATAGGAACAGTTGGAGTGATGTTGGCGTTCTGAATGTCTGTAGAACTGTTGGTCATAGATTGAAAAGGGTTGACATGCTTAGCCTGGAAGTCCAGCCTGGGAGACCTGCTGAAATGGACGCTAGAACTTCCACTAGAGCCACCCCTAGAACATCCACTAGAGCCACCCCTAGAACGTCCACTAGAGCCACCCCTAGAACGTCGACTAGAGCCACCCCTAGAACGTCCACTAGAGCCACCCCTAGAACGTCCACTAGAGCCACTCCTAGAACGTCCACTAGAGCCACCCCTAGAACATCCACTAGAGCCACTCCTAGAACGTCCACTAGAGCCACCCCTAGGACATCCACTAGAGCCACCCCTAGAACGTCCACTAGAGCCACCCCTAGAACGTCCACTAGAGCCACCCCTAGAACGTCCACTAGAGCCACCCCTAGAACATACACTAGAGCCACCCCTAGAACATGCACTAGAGCCACCCCTAGAACGTGCACTAGACCCACCCCTAGAACGTCCACTAGAGCCACCCCTAGAACGTGCACTAGACCTACCCCTAGAACTTCCCTTTGAGCATTCAGTAGAATGAATCCTGGAATAGGAATTAGAATGTCCCCTTGAATGTTCATTAAAATGTCCTCTAGCATGTCCATTTGAATGGGTGGGATCTAACATCTGCCATTTGCTTTCCAAGCAATGGAGATTGTTATGATTCACTATCCGACCAACCATATAATCCCGGTCAGCTTTATGGTGATGGGTTATATCCTCATGCCCTCTTTCGACAATGAGTGGGGGTAAAAACTCATAGCTGGGGAAGTGGGGTTCATGCTTAGCCCATGTTTCTGTTATCTCTCCACTGCGGTGTAAGGTTACATTAGGGGATGCCTGGCCTCTCAGGGGTCCATAGAGATTTGGCCAATCCCTTATGTTCTGACTCGGAGCCATTCTGTGATGGTCCTGATGATACAGATGCGGCGGCTGGGTCGCTTGTGCCCCATGTCCACGGAAGTCCATTGGAGAGTTTTGTCTAAGGGAGTTGTAGTGGGCCCGTATGGCAGCTTCTTTCTCATGGTTCAGCCACTGTCGTTCCCTTTCCTGTTGGGTGAGGTACTGTCTTTCACCAGCAGGGAGAGCACTTTGCCACTGAGCCATATTATGGCGGCTGTATCCATCACCATAGCTCCATTCTCTTGATCTGGCATTTTCATAGGCGTTATCCATGTTGTGTCAGTTCTATCCGTCCCAGCACATTGAACTGGGTAGGATTTCAAGTATAAAAAAAGAGAAACTATTGTGAAAACTAAGTAATGGTTATCCATCAACCAAGTTACTGATTTTTCTAACAAACTGCAACATGTTTTTGATATGTGACTGCCAGTTGACATTATGGGCTGAAAGTTAGTTAGAGTGCAGATCACAATCAAGTAACACCATCAATATAGTACACGCTCATATAGGAGGAGTGTTGATCCACCCACATCTGTTTAGTATATAATATCGGCATTGTTGATATCCAAGGCCCTTTCCCGGGATTAATCTAAAGTAATTTGTCTCAGACTAATCAGTATTATAACGATTAACCACACAACTGTCTCCAGCCTTGAAGTGATGCAGAGACGCAACCTTGAAGTGCATGAATCACACTGGTTAAACGGTTAACATAACAATGGAGCCTATTCATTCTTAGCTATCTAAACAACTTCCCTAGAGCATCGTATCTTAAAGTATTGGTCGGGTCGCGATGTGTCAGAGGAAATGTATAATTATTATATAAATTACTGGAATTGATTTGGCCAAGTGCATCTGCGCTCTCGGGTTCAGTGCGCTCTCTGCTTAGCAGCGGTGCCTCTGCTCAGTTTGACAGCTTTGCGAGTGGGAGAGAGATGTCTGTGCGCTACGTGGTTTAACGGATCTTTTTTCGGCTGTTTTCTTGTAGATCACTCCCCGCCCATGCAGCGTCTGTGCGGCAGGTGATAAGCTATCAGACACTGACTTGTCAGTCCCACTCCTCAGCAACTCACCGCCGTTATCGAGTGGACTCAAGCTACCCACAGGTGCTGACTGAGCTCAATCGTCATAAAACGCAAATAGCGATGACTTTCTCTCTTATTTTCCATACAAACTTTGAGAAATAACGAAGAGCGCCCAATGTGTTTTGTGGGGTGAAGAGCTTAGTAATGATTGCGCTAAAATGTGTTACAAAGTGACGCGCAAACACCTTGAAACGGTCATCCACGCATTTGCTTGGATATCTCTTGGGGAATGAACGTAAATCCCATACGTAAATCTGCTGCTTTTTTTGCACAAATATAAAACTGTTCAACATAGATAGCATTGTTATTCATGTCAACCATTGGATTTTCCTAGAATACTTACAGAAAGTCTGCCCCGCTCCTTTCTCTTTCACATCCGGCAGATCAGCTGAACACATGGATATCCCTAACCGATATCTATCAACAACTCGCACTCTTCTTCTTCTGGGGTGGGGTTTATCAGCATCCAACGTTATAGTGCATTATTGGTAAAAACACTCCTGTCTTCTGTTAGAACTTCTTCAAATGTATATGTGGGAGCGCCCGTGGCTGGTACTAGTAGATTCAAGTTCCACGCCCCCAGAGTTTTCTTCGCTCCTTCGCAACTGATCGGCAGTATTTTTTAACTATTTTATTGAAGCAAATGACAAAAAAAAACATGAAACCAATTTTACAAGACAAATTAATCTACAGAAAAATGTTATAATTTCTGTGTTTTTTGCTATAATTTACTTATTTAAAAAAATATAAAATCCTTCTATAAATTGACCGTTGATCAAGTAAAAAACAAAGATCACCAGTTGTTTCGTTGATTTATTACTGAACTAATGCTTAGTGATATGGAAGAACTGACTATAGATCTGCAGCTATTTAGAAAGCATATTCAAAACGGTGAAATTCCATCATTTGCCGAAAGCACGTGGAGTCCGGAGAACGTTGTCATAGAATGAGAAATGCTCACAGAAGGAAAACGTTATGAGCTTAAAGACAACTGTACTGTGTGCTTTAAAGCTATTATCTAAGTTGAACTAGAACCAGACAAATATGGATTTGAGAGAAGGTAGTATGAAACGTGGCAGTATCTAATTGTTAAGTTTGCCAAGAAAACCCAGCAGAAAAGAGAATACTCATTTAAACCCGATGTTCCGTGCCTATATAAGCTAAAAATTGATGTCTGTCCAGAAAACGTATTCCCTGCGCAGGTCACTATTGAATAAACCTTATGTAAATACTTAAAAGTTTTTGTTTAACTACAAGAGCAAATTTTTCTACAACACTGTAACCCATCAATCACCATACTTCTGACTGGGGTATGATTATGAACGCCTCTTCACACTAATCACCATACTTCTGATTGGGGTATGATTATGAACGCCCCACACAAATTAATAGTAATACACCAGTCTGTCTGACAGTTCATTTAACATTTGCATGAGGTTTAATACCGATCAGAACACTTACAAAATAAACCAGTGTTCTAGAGAGAAACCACAGAGCATAACAGTGCAATTTCCTAACTTTGCCTGCTCAGCAGTCCTCTCCAGCAGGAAGTGCAGTGGTCGACCTCCTGTACTGGAGCGGAGAAAAACTTGCCTTTCCCCTTGCCCTCCTTCTAGAACACTTTCCCCTTGCCCTCCTTCTAGAACACTTTCCCCTTGCCCTCCTTCTAGAACACTTTCCCCTTGCCCTCCTTCTAGAACACTTTCCCCTTGCCCTCCTTCTAGAACACTTTCCCCTTGCCCTCCTTCTAGAACACTTTCCCCTTGCCCTCCTTCTAGAACACTTTCCCCTTGCCCTCCTTCTAGAACACTTTCCCAACCTCTAGCTTGTTCCCAATCTTTCCCCATGTCAGCCCCCCCCCCCCCCCCCATTTTACTGGGGGTGTGATCATTGTGTATAAGGAACCTACATTTACAGTCTCTTTCCAGTTTGCTAACAGCCATCGAAACAAAATCTAGACAGTCAGGAAGCATAGAAAACTTTCCTTACTAATTTTGATGAAGAGGAAATATAATACATTTGAAGTGCGATCCTCTGGACCTCAGTAGTGAACGAATGCAACCCACGGGGAAACATTTATTTGGCACTGCTGGTCCAGACCATTACTCATGATCAATTCCTACTAGAAACAAATTGTCCAAATGGACCTTTTCAAGTGTGTAATATGGGTTCAAGATCAGGGGTTAGAGGTCATCATGAGACCTGAGTGACAGGGCACTGATCAGCCTCATCCAGGAAGAGTGTTTGAAACATGTGGTCGTAGAAACCAGGGTGATGGAGGCAAGCCCGGGCGCAGTCTGGACTGAAGTTCACCTCCAGGATCTGAGGCTTCATCACACGTTCACCTGATCCAGGAACAGATCAAAGAGGGTTAGATCATACACTGAATATTATTAGCAGGGGATAATAATGGATTACATTTCAATGGAACTTATATTATAACTAAAATATGAGTTTTATAAAGAAATACAAATTAAGTGTGAGAAATGTGATTAAGTATATGGTATGTAGTGTACAATGGTCTATACTGGTAATACTCCACAATGGTATAACTATTGATTTATAGATGAACAGTGCCATTGTACCCATCCTCCTGGGTGGAAACTATCACTACGGGAAACCCCCTCTAAGATACATAGCAGTTTTCCTACACGCTAAGGTGTGAAACTAAACCTCTGTTGGAATCAGTATGTGTTATACATCACTAATCAACTGTTAAACCATCCAATCTACCTCTGACAGATCTGAGCATGTTATTTAGCAGATACTTTTATCCAAAGCGACTTAGTCATTTTATTTAACTAGTCCATTGCTGTTCTGGTTAGTGTTTATTGGCTTATTTTACTGTAGAGCCTCTAGTCCTGCTCATTATACCTTATCCAACCTATTAGTTCCACCACCCACACATGCAATGACATCTCCTGGTTTCAATGATGTTTCTAGAGACAATATCTCTCTCTTCATCACTCAATACCTAGGTTTACCTCCACTGTATTCACATCCTACCTTACCTTTGTCTGTACATTATACCTTGATGCTATTTTATCGCCCCCAGAAACCTCCTTTTACTCTCTGTTCCAGACGTTCTAAACGACCAATTCTTATTGGTTTTAGCCGCACCCTTATTCTACTCCTACTCTGTTCCTCTGGCGATGTAGAGGTGAATCCAGGCCCTGCAGTGCCTAGCTCCACTCCTATTCCCCAGGCGCTCTCTTTTGACGACTTCTGTAACCGTAATAGCCTTGGTTTCATGCATGTTCACATTAGAAGCCTCCTCCCTAAGTTTGTTCTATTCACTGCTTTAGCACACTCTGCCAACCCGGATGTTCTAGCTGTGTCTGAATCCTGGCTTAGGAAGACCACCAAAAATTCAGACATTTTAATTCCAAAGTACAACATTTTCAGACAAGATAGAACTGCCAAAGGGGGCGGTGTTGCAATCTACTGCAAAGATAGCCTGCAGAGTTCTGTCCTACTATCCAGGTCTGTACCCAAACAATTTGAACTTCTACTTTTAAAAATCCACCTCTCTAAAAACAAGTCTCTCACCGTTGCCGCCTGCTATAGACCACCCTCTGCCCCCAGCTGTGCTCTGGACACCATATGTGAACTGATTGCCCCCCATCTATCTTCAGAGCTTGTGCTGCTAGGCGACCTAAACTGGAACATGCATAACACCCCAGCCATCCTACAATCTAAACTTGATGCCCTCAACCTCAAATTATCAATGAACCTACCAGGTACCTCCCCAAAGCCTTAAACACGGGCACCCTCATAGATATCATCCTAACCAACTTGCCCTCTAAATACACTGCTGTTTTCAACCAAGATCTCAGCGATCACTGCCTCATTGCCTGCATCCGTAATGGGTCAGCGGTCAAACGACCTCCACTCATCACTGTAAAACGCTCCCTGAAACACTTCAGCGAGCAGGCCTTTCTAATCGACCTGGCCGGGGTATCCTGGAAGGATATTGATCTCATCCCGTCAGTAGAGGATGCCTGGATATTTTTTTAAAATGCCTTCCTAACCATCTTAAATAAACATGCCCCATTCAAGAAATTTAGAACCAGGAACAGATATAGCCCTTGGTTCTCCCCAGACCTGACTGCCCTTAACCAACACAAAAACATCCTATGGCGTTCTGCATTAGCATCGAACAGCCCCCGTGCTATGCAGCTGTTCAGGGAAGCTAGAAACCATTATACACAGGCAGTTAGAAAAGCCAAGGCTAGCTTTTTCAAGCAGAAATTTGCTTCCTGCAACACTAACTCAAAAAAGTTCTGGGACACTGTAAAGTCCATGGAGAATAAGAACACCTCCTCCCAGCTGCCCACTGCACTGAAGATAGGAAACACTGTCACCACTGATAAATCCACCATAATTGAGAATTTCAATAAGCATTTTTCTACGGCTGGCCATGCTTTCCACCTGGCTACTCCTACCCCGGTCAACAGCACTGCACCCCCCACAACAACTCGCCCAAGCCTTCCCCATTTCTCCTTCTCCCAAATCTGCTCAGCTGATGTTCTGAATGAGCTGCAAAATCTGGACCCCTACAAATCAGCCGGGCTAGACAATCTGGACCCTTTCTTTCTAAAATGATCTTCCAAAATTGTTGCCACCCCTATTACTAACCTGTTCAACCTCTCTTTCGTGTCGTCTGAGATTCCCAAAGATTGGAAAGCAGCTGCGGTCATCCCCCTCTTCAAAGGGGGTGACACTCTTGACCCAAACTGCTACAGACCTATATCTATCCTACCATGCCTTTCTAAGGTCTTCGAAAGCCAAGTCAACAAACAGATTACCGACCATTTCGAATCTCACCATACCTTCTCTGCTATGCAATCTGGTTTCAGAGCTGGTCATGGGTGCACCTCAGCCACGCTCAAGGTCCTAAACGATATCTTAACCGCCATCGATAAGAAACATTACTGTGCAGCCGTATTCATTGATCTGGCCAAGGCTTTCGACTCTGTCAATCACCACATCCTCATCGGCAGACTCGACAGCCTTGGTTTCTCAAATGATTGCCTCGCCTGGTTCACCAACTACTTCTCTGATAGAGTTCAGTGTGTCAAATCGGAGGGTCTGCTGTCCGGACCTCTGGCAGTCTCTATGGGGGTGCCACAGGGTTCAATTCTTGGACCGACTCTCTTCTCTGTATACATCAATGAGGTCGCTCTTGCTGCTGGTGAGTCTCTGATCCACCTCTACGCAGACGACACCATTCTGTATGCTTCTGGCCCTTCTTTGGACACTGTGTTAACAACCCTCCAGGCAAGCTTCAATGCCATACAACTCTCCTTCTGTGGCCTCCAATTGCTCTTAAATACAAGTAAAACTAAATGCATGCTCTTCAACCGATCGCTACCTGTACCTACCCGCCTGTCCAACATTACTACTCTGGACGGCTCTGACTTAGAATACGTGGACAACTACAAATACTTAGGTGTCTGGTTAGACTGTAAACTCTCCTTCCAGACCCATATCAAACACCTCCAATCCAAAGTTAAATCTAGAATTGGCTTCCTATTTCGCAACAAAGCATCCTTCACTCATGCTGCCAAACATACCCTTGTAAAACTGACCATCCTACCAATCCTCAACTTTGGCGATGTCATTTACAAAATAGCCTCCAATACCCTACTCAACAAATTGGATGCAGTCTATCACAGTGCAATCCGTTTTGTCACCAAAGCCCCATATACTACCCACCATTGCGACCTGTACGCTCTCGTTGGCTGGCCCTCGCTTCATACTCGTCGCCAAACCCACTGGCTCCATGTCATCTACAAGACCCTGCTAGGTAAAGTCCCCCCTTATCTCAGCTCGCTGGTCACCATTGCATCTCCCACCTGTAGCACACGCTCCAGCAGGTATATCTCTCTAGTCACCCCCAAAACCAATTCTTTCTTTGGCCGCCTCTCCTTCCAGTTCTCTGCTGCCAATGACTGGAACGAACTACAAAAATCTCTGAAACTGGAAACACTTATCTCCCTCACTAGCTTTAAGCACCAACTGTCAGAGCAGCTCACAGATTACTGCACCTGTACATAGCCCACCTATAATTTAGCCCAAACAACTACCTCTTTCCCTACTGTATTTTATTTATTTATTTATTTAGCTCCTTTGCACCCCATTATTTTTATTTCTACTTTGCACATTCTCCCATTGCAAATCTACCATTCCAGTGTTTTACTTGCTATATTGCATTTACTTTGCCACCATGGCCTTTTTGCCTTTACCTCCCTTATCTCACCTCATTTGCTCACATCGTATATATACTTGTTTATACTGTATTATTGACTGTATGTTTGTTTTACTCCATGTGTAACTCTGTGTCGTATGTGTCGAACTGCTTTGCTTTATCTTGGCCAGGTCGCAATTGTAAATGAGAACTTGTTCTCAACTTGCCTACCTGGTTAAATAAAGGTGAAATAAAAAAATAAAATAAATGAACTACACTCTCACCCTCCTAGCCTGTTGGGTCCTAAATTATTCATGCCCACTAAATTAACTTGTAGCATCTGGGTGACCTCATCGCCATAAAGCAGAACTTGGTATCCTAGGTGACCTTCCTGAGGCTAAGGCCGATAGCTATAACTCAGCTATAGGCACATTCAAATGATAGAGTTTACTCTGACCCAGAGGGTGGAGATGTTTTGACCATTTAGTGCCCTGTCACTCAGGTCTCATGATGACCTCTAGGCACTTGGAGAGCAAACAGAGATAAGATGAGTGGTTTGTCCTTCAGTTCTTCAGTAGATAAGTACAGACCTTCCAAGGAACATGTGTCTCCCCATATGCATGTGTGTCTATTAAACATTTTAAAATACTAAAACGTGTTCACTATATTTTTATCCAGCATTTTCCACACCTTGAAAAAATGTATTGTTCCCAACAAGCCCCAGTAGCCATACAGTTTTAGGTCTGTAAATGTAGGAACCCAACGAATACAGAGTAACAACCTTATGCCAAGGCATGTGTTACTATACAAAAATGTATGCAGCTGCTGCTGGTCCTCCCCGCCCCATACTGGCAGTACCACACATCAGATCAGGTTCTTTACTTCTCACAGTGCAGATGCATGGTGTCATCATTACAACACGATCAGTTATGGGGGTCTCCTGTAGCTGGTTCAACTAGTCTGGTCACAGAGACAAGAGGCTGATTTGGCTGCGTTACCTTGCATACAACGTGGGTACTGGTCAGCTGGTCTGGCCTTGAACTGGCTATTCTCAGAAACAATAGATCAAATCAAATGCATTTGTCACGTGCGCCAACAGGTGTAGACCTTAACGTGAAATGCGTACAAGGCCTCATGTACCAATCGTGCGTAAGCACACATCTGTGTGTAACCCATGCGTGGGATCACTGCCACTCAAAGTGGGAGATTATCAATGAGAACGTGGACAATAACAGTTAGCTTATCTACTGTTTGAGACTGTAGCCAGTTCAAGGCCAGACTAGCCGTCCTCCTGTTCCTGCAGTGTACACAGTTAGCCCATCTTGTGAATGTGTGAGGAACTCAGTGAGGAATGTAGCGCTCTCACACGTAGACACACTTGGAGGTACAGAAACATGATAAGGACGCATGAATACAGCCAGGCCTCACCTCTGTCCCCAGTGCCCCACTTGAGCATAAGGTCTACAGCGTAGATGGCCCGGGAGGAGGGGTAGGCACAGAAACCGTAGGGGGCCGGCCGGGACGAGGCTGCCTGGAAGAGCTCTGCAAATGCTTTGAACACCTCTCTCTGAGAAAGAGGAGAGAGGTGAAGTGTGAGAAGGGGGTAGAGAGAAAAAACAAGGGGAGGAGGTAGACAGAGAAAGATGACAGGTGAAGGACAGAGGGAAAGAGAGAGGATGGGAGTAGAGAGAGAACAGTAACAACTATATTACCTACAGTGTTGGGGGTAACACATTAAAGTTTCCAGTTTTATTAGTCATATGTACAGGATACACATTGTCGACACTGTCCAACCAAATGCTTACTTGCAGGTTCCTTCTTGACAATACAACGATAAGAAATAATAAAAGAGTACGAACATAAAGTCAATGTCAGTAGAATAGAACAAACATTTTAAAATAACGTATAATACAGGAAGGCACAATTTATAGTCCAAAATGTACATTTGTTTTGGGGAAGGGGTGATTGGGGGCAGGTGTTTGATTACTTTTATGATTAACGGAGTAAAATCATTTTCTCAAATTGGGTAATATGACATATCACACACTCAAGCAAACACTCATATTGATAACATCACTTTGCGTGGAAATCCCATGCATGGTTTACACAGATTTGTGCTCAAGCATGATTGGTAAACGACACCGCTGGGGTCTTTAGGTCACAGGGAATACACTTCTCCAAACAGATGTCCTTGGAAAAAGCACACAATCTGCTGGAAGGTATTGGGAATATTCCAGTACATGTGTTATGCATCTTACAGAATCCATGTGAATGTGCAAAGTTGGATCAGAACAGGCATAACCATTCTGGGCCATGCCTGGTCTTGTGAAGGCCATACACATTAGTTAATCATTTATAGGCGCCAGAAGACATCTACCTGCATTAGGAGCATAGGTGTGTATTACTTAAGCACCATTAGACATAAAAGTGTGTGCCGAGGCTGGGAAGACAGTTGGTCCATGGGCCAGCTCGGCTTGTTACTTTGTAATAAAGTCTATTTGAATTCACAAGTTCCGGTATCTGAGAAATATTATTGAGCAAATATTTATATGACAAAGGGGGGCCACAGGGGCCCACATTGAAGAACATCCGAATACAGTCCTCTCTCACATACTCACTCCCATCAGGGTCCTAGAGTTAGGCAGGTCCATGACAATACCAGTAAGAGGAACCTACGGCATTTCTGCCTAAAACCAAAGAATGATTGCTTATCTTAGACCTGCAAGGAGGTGACTCCAGCTAGTTGGAATGTACAAAAGCGGTGTTTGTGTGACATGTATGTTGTCTTTGCAACTGTATGACCCAGTGGGTTGAATAAACTCGGTTTGAGTTTTTTCTAGTCGTCCGTGAGTTTCTCTTTTTGTTCAGAACCTAAACAGGTGAATAAATCTGGTTTGAGCTTTTATCAGTGTCGGTCTGGTCTGGACCTGGAGTAGAACCTAACAGTAAACGTTGTTTAATATACCTTCATTAAGTTTAGGTAATAAACATGTTGGAGTCGCAGTGAAAAATACTGACTTGCTGTTGTGCCAGATTGCATATCTGGGGTCTTCGGTCACACAGACACTTCCCCAGACATACAGCAAGCCTTTTCTCTTCTCATACTACGACTTTATACATCAAAACATCCCAAAGGTTTAAAGCCTAATTGAACTTCAACTTAAAATCACACTAAAGCAATTATTTACACATCAGTATATATGGCTAATTAAGCATCCCATATACAGCGCAGCACTTGTAGACTAGCACAGGAAAGCAGCGCCACAGATGAAAGGGGAAACTAGTGATCGTCAAACCTGAGTTAGTAGTTCTGCATAGTGACACCACACATACACACTACTGTCTATTATCTATCCTGTTGCCTAGTTACTTTCTCTACCTATAGAAACCTAGCTAGCTCAGTTACCTCGTGCCTCTGGACAGCGACTCAGTACTAGTACTCGCGGTATATAGCCATGTTATTTTAACTATTTATTCACTTCATTTCTTCCTTGTGTCACCATTTATATTATTTTATCTTGGTTGGAAAAGGACCCGCAAGTAAGACATTTACTGTTAGTTCACACGTTGTCTATGAAGCACGTGACAAATAACATTTGATTAAGTAGCTCATCTTTGGTAGAGCATGCGCGTGTTGCCTTGTTCTGACAGTAACACCGGTGAGATTCAGATTTCTTTTCATGAGTGAAAAGTAATAACTCGTTAGTTCCGACAAAAAGTAATATTGCAAAGTAACATTACTTTGTTAAACGCAATAGATAATATATTACTTTCCCAACTAACTCATCTCAACACTGATTATGTAACAGAGTTAGAGTAAAGCTGAGTGTACGCTACACGATTCATCAGTCCTAGACACATTTTTGAGACCGGAGACAATATGCCAATGTTGTTACCTATTCGGGGCGCGCAGCCGTCACCGACGCTAATTTAATGTGAGCGGGTCAAAGACGCAATGTGAGGGTTACCGATCTAGTCTGACAGTATCGGGACGTCTGGGACTCCTCAAACATTTTTGATTTTATCTGCACAAAATCTGCAACGCTCTTGTGGTGTGACAATTTTTGAGAACGATGATCAGCAATAGCCAATGAGAGCTCACCAGAGAAGACATCACCCAGAATGTGTCGACTCTGGGGCAGGAGCCATGACTACTACTAGCATGCGTTTGTACTTGCCTTTGTAGGAGCAAAACTCATGACAATGATTACACTTCCAGTATCCGGACTGACCACTGAGGTATTGAGACAGAAACATGTATAAGGGATAAAACATATGTGAGCTGAATATCTGCTTAGGGAAATGGGCAGAGCTAGATAAAAAATAAAAAGAGTTAAGCATTGGACTACAGTAAAAAAAGTCAGCGGAAAGGTATATGGACCTGATAACTAGACATGTAGAAACTGAATATCAGCAGGAAAGGTATATGGACCTGATAACTAGACATGTAGAAACTGAATGTCAGCAGGAAAGGTATATGGACCTGACAACTAGACATGTAGAAACTGAATATCAGCAGGAAAGGTATATGGACCTGATAACTAGACATGTAGAAACTGAATATCAGCAGGAAAGGTATATGGACCTGACAACTAGACATGTAGAAACTGAATGTCAGCAGGAAAGGTATATGGACCTGATAACTAGACATGTAGAAACTGAATGTCAGCAGAAAAGGTATATGGACCTGATAACTAGACATGTAGAAACTGAATGTCAGCAGGAAAGGTATATGGACCTGATAACTAGACATGTAGAAACTGAATATCAGCAGGAAAGGTATATGGACCTGATAACTAGACATGTAGAAACTGAATATCAGCAGGAAAGGTATATGGACCTGACAACTAGACATGTAGAAACTGAATGTCAGCAGGAAAGGTATATGGACCTGATAACTAGACATGTAGAAACTGAATGTCAGCAGGAAAGGTATATGGACCTGATAACTAGACATGTAGAAACTGAATGTCAGCAGGAAAGGTATATGGACCTGATAACTAGACATGTAGAAACTGAACATCAGCAGGAAAGGTATATGGACCTGATAACTAGACATGTAGAAACTGAACATCAGCAGGAAAGGTATATGGACCTGATAACTAGACATGAAGAAACTGAATGTCAGCAGGAAAGGTATATGGACCTGACAACTAGACATGTAGAAACTGAATATCAGCAGGAAAGGTATATGGACCTGATAACTAGACATGTAGAAACTGAATATCAGCAGGAAAGGTATATGGACCTGATAACTAGACATGTAGAAACTGAATGTCAGCAGGAAAGGTATATGGACCTGATAACTAGACATGAAGAAACTGAATATCAGCAGGAAAGGTATATGGACCTGATAACTAGACATGAAGAAACTGAATGGCAGCAGAAAATACAGAACCAATACAGGAAACACAAGTATTATTTTTTGTATAGTAACAAGGACCCGCAACCGTTATAATCTAGACCGAAGCAGATGTGGGCGTTAACAAGCAAGAACTGAGACTGGAAGATAATGGTGGCGAAGTCAAGGGGACTTATTATTCTCCATATAGAGGGAGGTGACCCTGCTTAAAGGTGTTGTGGAAATATTGAATCAAATATTTGCACCAATACCGGAACTTGTAAATTCAGTTTGTAATAAAGTCTATGTAACAGAGCCGAGCAATTCCATGGAAGAACCGACTTTCTTATCATAGAGCCCTGTCTATTATAGTTTTCCCTCTTTACATAACAAAGTGTCATATTGTTACAGCTCTGAAGTTCACAAGCAAATGTTACTCAATTAAAAATGCTGCCTAGATATTTCAACTGAATGTCTGACTGAAAACATTTGAGGCTGCTTTGAGCCACAGCTCGTTGTAGCGACGATAAATCACAGTGTCGATACCACGCTGTCTCGCAAAAACAATCCTCACGACCAAGTGAAGAATCTTGTAGTGTGTGACCCCCACCTTCTGTGACACATTGTTTAGTGTGCGCACCACTACGTTGTTAACACCAACAAAAACACAGGAAAGACGGTCGTGAGGCTCAGTGATGTTAGGATGTTGAAAGTCACGTAGTGTTCACCCGTCTTCACTCACACATACAGACAGACAAGTGAAAGATTAAAAGTGTGCGTTTACCTCAACCGCTTTCCATGGATACTGAGGATACTGCTTTTCAAACATTGGTATGAATTCATCGTAGTGAACCTGGGGCACACAGAGTATCAGATTTAGGAAATACATTCAGGTGGTGTGTGTTTATTGTAGCTGTGTGTATATTTTTGTGTTGCTGCCTTGTGTGTGCGCGCGTTTTCTTTGACAAGTGTTTGTTTACTTTTCTGAGTGTGTGTGTGGATGTGTGTGTCCTTTTCAGTCGGTTGGCTTCGTCTGCTTTTGATGAAGGCGGGGGTTTGCTTTGTCATCATTACCTGTTTGAGCTGGACCCCCTCTGCATAGTTCATGACAGTGAAGTGCTTCTGGTAGTCATCAAAGTGGTCCAGAGAGAAAGGCCTGTGTGGAACAGAGATGAGACCAGCATAAAGCTCAGGGCCTGTATTCACAAAGCGTCTCAGAATAGCAGTGCTGATCTCGGATCAGGTTCGTCTTCTATTGAGGCAAAACAGATCCTAGATCAGCACTCTCATTCTGGAAGTGTTAGGAAAATTATGATTAAAATGACTGAACAAATCATTTTAAATGGAACTGTAACTAAGTAAACTTATACTCTGTTTTATTATATCTGATTAACAATATGAGTTCATAAGAAGGGATTGTGTGACACGGACAAGGAGTAATTAAAGTTAAGGAACACCATTCCAACTAGGCAGAAACAAATGGGTTGTGGATTAAGTAAACAGATAAGGTAGTTAACCTATGGTTGAACCGATGAAACTGAGCTCTGGGGTGTTTTAGATAAGGCTGTGAGTGCATTCCTAGGTTCTGTTAATTAGAACCGTCAGCTAAGTGGTGATCGATAATGTTGAGGGGTCAAACGTTAATTCAGTTATGTTGTGTGACCTGTGAGTGTGTTAGTGACTTAGAATTAACTTTTAACCTCACTTGATTCTTGGTCGGGAGGAGGGGATTCATTTTAGGAGCAATGAAATTACTTCATGTTATTGTATATAAACTGTTGCTCGTGGTAACGTGGGAGCGTACTCCGAGAATAAATTATGTTACCTATTATTGGTGAGACTGGTCTCTGTCTATTTTATGCAAACAAGAATCGTACAAATTCTCATAAAATAGATTACGGGAATTCAAGTAATGAAAACACATTGGTATATTTAAATTACAGTAACAGAAGTCAACGCATCATAGGTGGCATTTATGGAGGGACACTCGAGTGTTTTACTACTATATCTCTTGACACACTGATGAAAATAATCATGGCCTCTAAACCGTCAAGCTGTATTGTATACTGGACCCTATTCCAACTAAACTACTGAAAGAGCTGCTTCCTGTGCTTGGCCCTCCTATGTTGAACATAATAAACGGCTCTCTATCCACCAGATGTGTACCAAACTCACTAAAAGTGGCAGCAATAAAGCCTCTCTCGAAAAAGCCAGACCTTGACCCAGAAAATTTAAAAACTAAATCGGCCTATATCGAATCTTCCATTCCTCTCAAAATTTTTAGAAAAGGCTGTTGCGCAGCAACTCACTGCCTTCCTGAAGACAAACAATGTATACGAAATGCTTCAGTCTGGTTTTAGACCCCATCATAGCACTGAGACTGCACTTGTTAAGGTGGTAAAATACCTTTTAATGGCATCAGACCAATGCTCTGCATCTGTCCTCGTGCTCCTAGACCTTAGTGCTGCTTTTGATACCATCGATCACCACATTCTTTTGGAGAGATTGGAAACCCAAATTGGTCTACACGGACAAGTTCTGGCCTAGTTTAGATCTTATCTGTCGGAAAGATATCATTTTGTCTCTGTGAATGGTTTGTCCTCTGACAAATCAACTGTACATTTCCGTGTTCCTCAAGGTTCCGTTTTAGGACCACTTGTTTTCACTATATATTTTACCTCTTGGGGATGTCATTCGAAAACAATGTTAACTTTCACTGCTATGCAGATGACACACAGCTGTACATTTCAATGAAACATGGTGAAGCCCCAAAATCGCCCTCGCAAGAAGCCTGTGTTTCAGACATAAGGAAGTGGATAGCTGCAAACTTTCTACTTTTAAACTCAAACAAAACAGAGATGCTTGTTCTAGGTCCCAAGAAACAAAGAGATCTTCTGTTGAATCTGACAATTAATCTTGATGGTTGTACAGTCGTCTCAAATAAAACTGTGAAGGACTTCGGCATTACTCTGGACCCTGATCTCTCTTTTGACGAACATATCAAGACTGTTTCAAGGACAGCTTTTTTCCATCTACGTAACATTGCAAAAATCAGAAACTTTCTGTCCAAAAATAATGCAGAAAAATGAATCCATGGTTTTGTTACTTCTAGGTTAGACTACTGCAATGCTCTACTTTCCAGCTACCAGGATAAAGCACCAAATAAACTTCAGTTAGTGTAAAATACAGCTGCTCGAATCCTGACTAGAACCAAACAATTTGATCATATTACTCCCGTGCTAGCCTCTCTACACTGGCTTCCTTTAAGGCAAGGGCTGAGTAAGGTTTTACTGCTAACCTACAAAGCATTACATGGGCTTGCTCCTACCTATCCATCTGATTTGGTCCTGCCGTACATACCTACACGTTCGCTACGGTCACAAGACGCAGGCCTCCTAATTGTCCCTAGAATTTCTAAGCAAACAGCTGGAGGCAGGGCTTTCTCCTACTGAGCTCCATTTTTATGGAATGGTCTGCCTATGTGAGAGACGCAGACTCGGTCTCAACCTTTAAGTCTTTACTGAAGACTCATCTCTTCAGTGGGTCATATGATTGAGTGTAGTCTGGCCCGGGAGTGTGAAGGTGAATGGAAAGGCTCTGGAGCAACGAACCACCCTTGCGGTCTCTGCCTGGCCAGTTCCCCTCTCTCCACTGGGATTCTCTGCCTCTAACCCTATTACAGGGGCTGAGTCACTGGCTTACTGGTGCTCTTTCATGCCGTCCCTAGGAGGGGTGCGTCACTTGAGTGGGTTGAGTCACTGACGCGATCTTCCTGTCTAACGCGAACCCCCCTTAGGTTGTGCTGTGGCGGATATCTTTGTGGGCTATACTGGCCTTGTCTCAGGATGGTAAGTTGGTGGTTGAAGATATCCCTCTAGTGGTGTTGGGGCTGTGCGTTTGGCAAAGTGGGTGGGGTTATATCCTTCCTGTTTGGCCCTGTCCGGGGGTATCATCGGATGGGGCCACAGTGTCTCCTGACCTCTCCTGTCTCAGCCTCCAGTATTTATGCTGCAGTAGTTTATGTGTCGGGGGGGCTAGGGTCAGTTTGTTATATCTGGAGTACTTCTCCTGTCTTATCCAGTGTCCTGTGTGAATTTAAGTATGCACTCTCGGAGGACCTAAGCCCTAGGACCATGCCTCAGGATTACCTGGCATGATGACTCCTTGCTGTCCCCAGTCCACCTGGCAGTGCTGCTGCTCCAGTTTCAACTGTTCTGCCTGCGGCTATGAAATCCTGACCTGTTCACCGGATGTGCTACCTGTCCCAGACATGCTGTTTTCAACTCTCTAGAGACAGCAGGAGTGGTAGAGATACTCTTAATGATCGGCTATGAAAAGCCAACTGACATTTACTCCTGAGGTGCTGACTTGCTGCACCCGACAACTACTGTGATTATTATTATTTGACCATGCTGGTCATTTATGAACATTTGAACATCTTGGCCATGTTCTGTTATAATCTCCACCCGGCACAGCCAAACGAGGACTGGCCACCCCACATAGCCTGGTTCCGCTCTAGGTTTCTTCCTAGGTTTTGGCCTTTCTAGGGAGTTTTTCCTAGCCACCATGCTTCTACACCTGCATTGCTTGCTGTTTGGGGTTTTAGGCTGGGTTTCTGTACAGCACTTTGAGATATCAGCGGATGTACGAAGGGCTATATAAATACATTTGATTTATGGGTTGCAGCATTTGACTTTCAAATTCTGCCCCTGCTTAAATGTTATGAGCCTCACACCCCTCCCCCACACATTCTAAAAGATGAGCGACGAACAGAATATGCAGTCTTGAGTGGAGCATGTCGATAAAGGGGGAAGCTGTGGTTAGCAAGGCAGCTGGTTTCTAGCTAAAAACAGGAAGTACCAGTGACGTGCTCAATACGGACATGGTCGGATGAAGCAGACGCGAGGCTACAAGACTGTTTTGCTAGTACAGACATGTTCCGGGACTCATCTGATAAAAATTGAGGGGTTAACCACAACAGCCAAGTGCATAGATGATGTCATCCCCACAGTGACTAAGAATGTATGCAAACCAAAAACCTTGGATTACAGGTAACATCTGCACTGTGCTAAAGGCTAGAGCTACCACTGACAAGTAACAGGACACAGACGCATACAAGAAATCCCACTACGACCTCCGACGAGACACCAAAAATGCAAAAGGACAATATAGAAGGAAGGTGTCATTGGAGAAAACACGTATACTGGAATTATGTTTTTATAAGCTTCACTGTATGCATCTTACAGGGTTTTACCACATGTAGAGGAAAGGTTACTAGGCTGAAAGTCATTACTTAGTCCAAAGAGTCCATTATAATGTATGTGTGTGTCATGGTCACTGGACTAGAGGAAGGGTTACTAGGTTAGAAGTTGTGTGTGTGTGTGTGTGTGTCATGGTAGGTGGACTAGAGAAAGGGTTACCTGGTTGAAAGTCATTGCTTTATCCCAAGAGGCCATTAGATCTGTGCTTGGGAGCCATTGACCAACTATATGGGCACCAGTGGACACAGACCTACATTAGGAGAGTGCATCCAAACTATTTTTGCATTAACACTGTGGTTTCGCCACCAATATAATTGATGCTTGGAAACTAAGGCCAGGAAGAGGGTTAATCAGATATTGTCAAGGTTACGCCACCAATAAAATCTAAACACGGACCAACAAGGGGAGCAGATTAAGATGGGAGTAAACATAATGGAAGGAGACAAAGATAATGGTTGTGAGAAGCCAAGGGGTATAGATCATTTACACAAGAGGAAACGGCTATGAATATGATGCAAGGATGAAACTGTATAAAAGAAATGTCCCGAGACTGGAAAATCAGTTGCTCTGCAGACCAGCTCGGCTCTATCGCTTTTGTAATAAAGTCCATCTTGATTCCACAAACTTGGAGATGCTTTGCTTTTTTGAAGGAAACTTGAGGACAATTTTCCACAACAGTGGTAGGGCTTGCAGACTATAACAGATTACAAAAGGAAACCCAGCCATGAGCTGCACAGCAATGCAGAACTGCCAAACGAGCTAAATGCCTTTTATGCTCACTTAGAAGAATATAACGCTGTGCCTTGCGCGAAAGCCCCAGCTTTTCCAGATGACTATGTGATCTCGCTCTGTGGCCGATGGGAGTAAAACATTTAAACAGGTTAACAATCAGACAGAATACCAGGGTGCATTCTCAAAGCATGCCCAAACCAGCCGGCAGGTGTCCCAGACATTTTCAAATCTTTCCTTACCCCAGTCTGTAATACCAACATGTTTCAAGCTGACCACCATTGTCCCTGTTCACAAGGTAACCTGCCTAAATGACCATTTCCCTGTAGCACTCAGATCTGTAATTATGATTTGCCTTGAAAAGGTTGGTCATGAAAAACATCAACACCATCATCCCAGACACCCTAGACCCATTCCAATTCCCATACGGCCCAAACAGATCCACCTGGACATCACTGGAGCCAAGCTTCCTGCCATCCAGGACTTCTATATCAGGCGGTGTAATTGCCAAAGACTCCTGCCACCCAAGCCATTGAGTGTTCAGTCTGCTACCGTCCGGCAAACGGTACCAGAGAAAACATGTGCACTGACACCACACAGCCACTCCCACACACTCACTCATTGCTGCAGCAACTCATTTCTTTATTTTACTCTTATAATCAATCCTGATGCCTAGTCACTTTACCCTGCCTTCATGTACACATTATTATTATCATCATATATCCTGATGCCTAGTCACTTTACCCTGCCTTCATGTACACATTATTATTATCATCATATATCCTGATGCCTAGTCACTTTACCCTGCCTTCATGTACACATTATTATTATCATCATCATATATCCTGATGCCTAGTCACTTTACCCTGCCTTCATGTACACATTATTATTATCATCATATATCCTGATGCCTAGTCACTTTACCCTGCCTTCATGTACACATTATTATCATCATCATATATCCTGATGCCTAGTCACTTTACCCTGCCTTCATGTACACATTATTATTATCATCATATATCCTGATGCCTAGTCACTTTACCCTGCCTTCATGTACACATTATTATTATCATCATATATCCTGATGCCTAGTCACTTTACCCTGCCTTCATGTACACATTATTATCATCATCATATATCCTGATGCCTAGTCACTTTACCCTGCCTTCATGTACACATTATTATTATCATCATATATCCTGATGCCTAGTCACTTTACCCTGCCTTCATGTACACATTATTATTATCATCATATATCCTGATGCCTAGTCACTTTACCCTGCCTTCATGTACATATTATCATCATCATCATATATCCTGATGCCTAGTCACTTTACCCTGCCTTCATGTACACATTATTATTATCATCATATATCCTGATGCCTAGTCACTTTACCCTGCCTTCATGTACACATTATTATTATCATCATATATCCTGATGCCTAGTCACTTTACCCTGCCTTCATGTACACATTATTATTATCATCATATATCCTGATGCCTAGTCACTTTACCCTGCCTTCATGTACACATTATTATTATCATCATATATCCTGATGCCTAGTCACTTTACCCTGCCTTCATGTACACATTATTATTATCATCATATATCCTGATGCCTAGTCACTTTACCCTGCCTTCATGTACACATTATTATTATCATCATATATCCTGATGCCTAGTCAGTACCATTGATCTGGTACTGGGACTCTCTGTATGTAAGCTCCATTTGTGTGCATATTTTATTTTATATTCTTTTTTTCTTTTCTTTTTTTACTCCACATCGTTGGGAAAGGTTTGTAAACGAGCATTTCACTGTAAAGCCGAGACCAGTTGTATTCGGCGCATGTGACAAATAAAACGTGATTGATTGGTTTCCTACTGGAAAGAAACCCAGTATAGACCAGCATTTTGTGGTGAACGCCACAAACGTGGACAAACAAGTGTTGCAAGCAATCTCCACCTCCTGTAGCAGTTGATGGGAAGTGTCTCTAACCTGTTGGCGAAGCGCAGCCAGAACACGTTGTAGGAGTAGAGGCGTAGAGGCTGAACGGAGCGCAGCAGCAGCATGTAGCGGATATCAAACTTCACCATTCCCACCTCCTCCCTCTCAAACAGCACCGGATCCTCCAGGTACTTACACACCACCTGGGAGACACACACACACACAGGCGTAAATACACACACCTTCAACAAATAGGCTAGTCAACAACTTCATTCATCAGGCAACATCTAATTGCTGTGTTCACTTCATAATGTGCTGTTTTGACTGGATGTGTATGGGCATTATGGTTCTCTCCGAGGCTTGCCTTAGGCTTACACCTGTGGTGGAAATCCTAACCAAGAGACTAGATGATTTTTAGCAGAAATTGAACAATTCAACCATCACTCAAATAGCTCACAGCTGAAAATCCGAACGATCAGAGTTCTCTCCTTTTATAGGAAGTACATCCTCTTATCCACGTGACAGTTAGATGTGCAGGGGCCCGGGGAACAGAGTGGTAAAAAAAGTAATTTAGCTCATCTGTGCAGATCAAGAGAGCTGATATCGCCACCATTCTCTGTAATTTCCACATAGCTAAAATCCTGCCGATCGTAAACAGAGGTCACAAAGTCTAATTAAACCACATAGTATGTAATTAATTTCCTCCACAGTCTAAAGCCACAGTTCACCAACAGTGACTTGAAAACAGTTAGAGTTTATCGGCTGTGATGGGATAATTGAGGATGGATCAACATTGTCGTTACTCCACAATACTAACCTAATTGACACAATGAAAAGCAAGCATGTACAGAATGAAAAATATTCAAAAACACATATCCTGTTTGCAACAAGGCACTAAAGTAGCCTAGTGGTTAGAGCGTTGGACTAGTAACAAAAAGGTTGCAAGAATGAAACCCCGAGCTGACTGATAAGGAAATGATATATTTAAGGCAATGACTATTCCACCCAGTCACTGTATAATGGATTGAAATGTATCAGAATCATAAGACTAGAATTCTTTAATGTGTGTGCATAGGACAAGTTAAGACTGTACTATTTAGAAGTGTAGTCGAGACAGTGTGTGCACAGGAAAAGAGGAATTGTCAGACAACTTGTGACCACTGTGAAACTGACAATAGGAAGGAGGTCTCCCCAACCAGAGAGGGGAGAAACCGTTAGGCTTGCAGTAGATTATGCAACATGTTGCAGGATATGAAAAGCAACGTATGTGTTGGAGTAGACTTGTAAATAGCATTGACAGTGTTAAAGAAGAGGGGCATTTATAAGGGGTACGGTATATGGTATGACCAAATGTGAGGTATAAGAGGCTATGTGCTTGTATGATTTTCAGAGCTCCCTGAATAAAGAATTTACCTTTTGCAGACTTCTGGGACTTGGTCAAATTCTTCTATTAACTGAGTTAATATCATTGGAACTAGAAATTCTCGTGACACTGACAAGGTACAAAATCTGTCGTTCTGCCCCTGAACAAGGCAGCTAACCCACTGTTCCTAGGCAGTCATTGAAAATAAGAATTTGTTTAACTGACTTGCCTAGGTAAATAAAGGTAAAACATTTTTAAGGAATACCGCAAAAAATGTCCTGAATACAAAGTGTTATTACTATTACTCTATATTTCCAAGCACAGCGATGGCTGCATCATGTTATGGCTATGCTTGTAACCATTAAGGACTGGGTAGTTTTTCAGGATAAAAAAAAAAGAAGAAATGGAGTAGACCTAAGCACAGGCAAAATTCTATAGGAAAACCTTAGTCTGCTTTCCACCAGACACTGGGAGATGAATTCCCATTTCAGCAGGACAATATCCTAAAAACACAAGGCCAACTCTACACTGGACTTGCTTACCAAAAAGAGACAGTGAATGTTCCCGAGTGGCCTAGTTACAGTTTTGACATAAATCTACTTGTGATCACTAAAGGGTGAGTAGTGCAAAGTGACATGTCATTTAACCTCTTAGAACTACATTGGGAAAGAGATGGCTGCACTAGGTGCTAAAGGGTTACAAGCATGTGTGAATGGCCTCAATTAGCCTTTTGTTGGCCCAGAGACACCTCTGTTGGCGATAAAGTGGGGTAGTGAGGGGTTAACGGCTTTGATCATGAGGCCATCTGGACCGGGTCTCAGAGGGGTTTAAGATAAGACCACATGGGACACAAAACTCCAGGCCTTAGACAGAGAAGACTGGTGGTGTTAATATTTAAGTCTGATGTAAATAGATACAACTGCAGGGGGTTAAATTAGCATGCTTTTCCATAATTGTTATTCCATATGACCATGGTGTGTGTGTTACCTTGGGCGTGCTCTCTCTCTGTCTGATTATGTAGTCTAGGTTGTTGGTGATGTGTGTGTGTTACCTTGGGTGTGCTCTCTCTCTGTCTGATTATGTAGTCTAGGTTGTTGGTGATGTGTGTGTCCAGCCCCCGAGCCAGGTTCCAAGGCTTACAGATCCAATGATTGTCTTCTCCCCTGGAGCAGACACACACCCACAATGACTTCGATGAAAACATATCGAGGTAGCAAGTTATGTCCTATATGAAGGGAGACATCTGATTATCTGAGCTTACCTCCCTTGTCTTTGTTGGTAATGTCTGACAAACTGAGGCAGCTCGGTCTGCAGGTTGAATGTCTCTGGCAGCCACTCGGCCCCCTGGCCTCCCCGGACCCTCCGCGACACGGCGGAGACGCAGTCCTTCACTGTGACAACCGTCTCACAGGGAAACTGATTAGTCATAACGTGAGGACGCTCCTCGCTTAACTTCCTGTGGAGACACAGACAGACTCCGTGTTTGAGGGAGAGTGAGTCAGATTAGGATTATTATATTAGTTTGGTATTGTTCACATCAAGGCTAGGATTGAGAGATCCTAGATGAGTAAATTATCAATAAATCACTTGTACTCTCATTAATGGTGTCCTAAAAGACAGATAAGTCTTATCTCAATCTTATCTCACCACCCAAACAGCCTGGAGGCTTTGGTTAAAGTGTCTGTGGTGTGTGTCATTGGGACAGAGAGCAGCCATCTCTGTCCCAATGCACTAGAAATTAACTACAATTTGAAGCATCTCATCATTTACATGTCACCTAACACTTCTTACTAAAAGGTACTCACACTTGGAAGGCCACCAGCGTTACATATGCACCTGTGACGTCAGTGGTTGACATAAGATATGGGTTGTGGTGAAGTGAGCCCTGATCTTACTAAGACGACAGTGCGGTGTCAGCCAAAAGCAACATTCTCAGAGAGCACACCAAAAAGACCACATCTAGTGAAAACCCCACATTAGTTGTAGAAGTGAACAGTATCATTTCTGAAATAATGCAGGCGTTTGATACGTCGGGTAGATTCTCATCGGGCGTCAGTGTGATTACATGATGGAACAGTGTTTTTGGGTACATGTCGAAAGAGTGTGTGTGTGTTCACCTGTAGTCTCTGATGTGGGAGAAGGTCCAAAGAATATCCGCCTCCTCTTCAGTCTCGGTGAAGGTGAACCGGGGGTGATGGAGATTGTTTAGAACTTGTCCCATCTCTGTAAACACCCTGCAAGGCATGCACGCAGAGAGGTGTGTGAGCATGATTATGTCACATCTCGGTAATGAAATTAAGATGGACTTGGACTGACTTGAGCACTTTGTCTTTGGGGACAGTATGGGGCTGAATGTCCAGAGGAAGAATCTCCTTGTTCTCCTGTGAAATGGTCTGAGGAGAGAAAGGCAGGGGGAGAAAGAGGGGTTGGCAGTTTAAAATGGCACTCCAGTCTGCTTTTCACTCCATTTAACAAAAGGCACATCTCAATAACTGGTCCAGGTAAGTCATGACATGGCACAAGTGTGTGGGGGGGGGGGGGGGGGGCTTTACTTATTTGTTTTCTATTGCTCCTCAAGCAACAGATCTCCATCAGATCAACTCCTTGAATTCCCTACTCCATGCAGGTTTGCAGTTGTCTAAATAAACACTTTTGTTAAACATTTTTTTTTTAAATTACCCTTTAGTGTGTGTACTTTACTGTACTTATACTTGGTATATCACTTTTCAACAGGATCTTAAAAAAGTATTATTATTAATTACATAATTCACTAGAGGACATATTTAAATGTAGATAAAAATGTCATTCATTTGACCTCTGCAGGTTTCATGTGTAGACTTTTCACTTATGAACTTCCTCAAGACATTGCGTGAGTCATTCATTGGCTGACTGTATTGACACTAGAAACATGTTTCCGGTCTCCCTACCTCATAGTAGATATCAGAGGGTTCAGGGGTCAGAGTGCTGACCCCTTCCAAGTCAGCTGGTACCCATGGCAACAGTCGACATCTCCTCACCAGAGGGTTGCTCTCGCCATAAGCATAGTCCCGTGTCACTTCCTCTGGGAGAGAAACTTAGTTAAGAGAGAGACACTGGGGGAAAAAGGGTTATGGGGACATAGGGGGAACACACATGAGAGAAAGAGATGCACTGACCGGTTCATCACACCTAGCCTATAGATTACGTGGACCATTTTTAAGCAGTGTGTTGTTGGGTTCTAGTTTGAAATACTTGCTATACTAGAAGTATACATTCGTCATACGGTTGGTTACATGTATATGGTGGGGTCAATGGAGGGTGGATAAGAGCCATGGGCCTGGAAAGTTACTAAGTAAGGGGAAAAGGGAATAACATTGTTGCGGTCACTGATAAGGGTGAATTGGTGAGGTCAGGTCAGATGAAAGGAGAAGGAACAGTTTTATTACACACATTTTTCTTTAAACCTTTATTTAACTAGGCAAGTCAGTTAAGAACAAATTCTTATTTTCAATGACGGCCTAGGAACAGTGGGTTAACTGCCTGTTCAGGGGCAGCACGACAGATTTGTACCTTGTCAGCTCTGGGATTTGAACTTCCAACTTTTCGGTTACTAGTCCAACACTCTAAGTTCCTGCCTAGCAACAGAGATGTATTGGCTGTCTAGATGTGCAATGAGTTGACTCCACACAATATATGTACTTGTGTCTGTCTTTATGGCTGTCTTTTTCAGCTGTTTGAACCAGCAGGTGAATAAACTTGGTTTGGAGCTTTGACTAGTTGTCCGCCAGGTTCTAAATAAAGAGAGTTAAAAAGGAACCGTGGTAAACATTAGTTCAGAAACTTCATGTAGGTATTGTGATAACCTGTTATGGATGATGCGAATTTTCACAGCTTTTTGTAAAAAATCGCGCAACATTTCAAAGTCCTGCTACTCATGCCAGGAATATAGTATATGCATATGATAAGTATGTGTGGATAGAAAACACTCTGAAGTTTCTAAAACTGGTTAAATCGGGTCTGTGGCTATAACAGAACGTGTTTAGGAGTAAAAATCCCTGGTAAAACTGTTTACCAAAAACACAAAAAAAATATTTGTCCGCCATTCAATGTATGTGAATCCCCTGTAAACGCCTACAGCTTCCACACGATTTCGCCATTGCTGTCAATTTCTGACTCATTTATCCTTGGTTACGTCACGAATAGGCCCCTCCTTTCTTGAGGCGCACCACAGTATGTTGTGAAACTGAAAAAATGGACGATGATTTCCAGACTTGCTGCTATCAAATACAGATCGCCCTGTGATCAATTTGATACATCATTAACGTTTATTAATACCTAAAGTTGGTTTAGAAAAGTCGTTTGAAGTGATTTGTAAAAGTTTATAGGTGACTTTTGTAATTTTAAAAAGTGACGTTGCGTCTTGTAAATGGGCTTTTTGCAGCATCAGACTGGCCTTCAGCAAATGACATTTTGGGTATACAATGACGGATTTAAATCGGGAAAAAGACCCAATTGTGATGTTTATGGGACATATAGGAGTGCCAACAAAGAAGCTCGTCCAAGGTAATGAATGTTTTATATTTTATTTCTGCGTTTTGGGTAGCGCCGGCTACCGCAAAATCTGTTGTTTACGTGTCGTGCTGGTATTTTGGGGGGGTGCATGCTATCAGATAATAGCTTCTCATGCTTTCGCCGAAAAGCATTTTACAAATCTGACTTGGTGGCTAGATTCACAACGAGTGTAGCTTTAATTCAGTACCTTGCATGTGTATTTTTATGAAAGTTTGAGATTTATCGAGTACTATACTCTAGTACTATAGGTGGCGCTCTGAAATTTCCGCTGAGCTGTCCCTGTGCAGGGACCACCTCCGTAAGTCGATAAGCTGTAGACCACACTATCTACCTAGAGAGTTTCTGTATTCTTCGTAGCGGTCTCCATACCACCACAGAACAAGACTAGCACTAAAACCGCACTCAATGAGCTGTATAGATTGAATCGTACTACACCGACTCCGACACTCGGATGTGGCAGGGCTTGCAAACTGTTAGACTACAAAGGGAAACACAGCCGAGAGCTGCCCAGTGACATGAGCCTACCAGACAAGCTAAATAACATTTATGCTCGCTTTGAGGAATTAACACTGAAACATGCATGAGATCATCAGCTGTTTCAGATGACTGTGATCACGCGCTCTCTGCAGCCGATGGGAGTAAGACCTTTAAACAGATCAACATTCACAAGGCCACTGGGCCAGACGGAATACCAGGACATGTACTATGAGCATGCGCAGACCAACTGGCAAGAGTCTTCACTGACATTTTCAACCTCTCCCTGTCTGATGCTGTAATATCAACATGTTTCAAGCAGACCACCATAGTACCTGTGCCCAAGAACACTAAGGTAACCTGCCTAAATGACTACCGACCCGTAGCACTCACGTCTGTAGCCATGAAATGCTTTGAAAGGCTGATCATGGATCATATCAACACCATCATCCCAGAAACCCTAGACCCACTCCAATGTGCATACCGCACCAACAGATCCACAGATGATGCAATCTCCATTGCACTCCACACTGCCCTTTCCCACCTGGACAAAAGGAACACTTGTGAGAAAACTATTCATTGACTACAGCTCAGCGTTCAACACCATAGTGCCCTCAAACTTATCCCTAAGCTAAGGACCCTGGGACTAAACACCTCCCTCTGCAACTGGATCCTAGACTTCCTGACGGGCCGGCCCCAGGTGGTAAGGGTAGGTAACATCAACTCCGCCACGCTGATCCTCAACAGAGGGGCCCCACAGGGTGCGTGCTCAGTCCCCTCCTGTACTCTCATGACTGCACAGCCAGGCACAACTCCAACACCATTATTAAAAGTTGGCTGATGACACAACAGTGGTAGGCCTGATCACTGACAACGATGAGAGAGCCTACAGGGAGATGATCAGAGATCTGACCGTGTGGTGCAAGGACAACAACCTCTCCCTCAACATGATCAAGACAAAGGAGATGATTGTGGACTACAGGAAAAGGACTGAGCACACCCATTCACACCATTCTCATCGACGGGGCTGTAGTAGAACAGGTTAAGAGCTTCAAGTTCCTTAGTGTCCACATCCACCAACAAACTAACATGGTCCAAGCAGACAAAGACAGTCTTGAAGAGGGCACGACAAAACCCATTTCCCATCAGGAGACTGAAAAGATTTGGCATGGGTCCTCAGTTCCTCATCCTGACGAGTTGCATCACTGACTGGTATGGCAACTGCTCGGCCTCCGACCGCAAGGCACTACAGAGGGTAGCGCGTACGGCCCAGTACATCACCGGGGCCAAGTTTCCCGCCATCCAGTGCCTCTGTACCAGGCGGTGTCAGTGGAAACCCCCTAAAATTGTCAAAGACTCTAGCCACCCTAGTTATAGACTGTTCTCTCTGCTACCAGACAGCAAGCGGTAACAGAGCACCAAGTTTAGGTCCAAGAGGCTTCTATACAGCTTCCACCCCCAAGCCATAAGACCCCTGAACAGCTAATCAAATGGCTAACCAGACTATTTGCATTGCAATTGTAATTATGAGATTTGTGGTTTGAATTTGGCACCCTCTATCTGACTTTCATACTCTAGAAGAATTGTAACTTTTGATTTCTGGATTTTGTAAAGAGACGAACAGAGACAACTACCCTGTACACTCCTATTGCTTAATAAATCCACTCCGTAACTGGAGTAGATACACAGCCTCAGTGGAGATACGAAGGGTCTTGACCTCGACACAGCCTTTTAACAACATTCAGCGAATCATAGTACAACTTCTAGTAGGAGAAACAGATACATATCCGACTTTCATTCTCTAGAACAATTGTATCTCTTGACTTCTGATTTCTGAACGAGACATACTGAGACACCTACCAAATACCCTCCTCGTGCTGAATGTACCCACCCCCTAACCGGGGTAGATAAATAGCATCGGGGGTGTTACCAAGGGACTTGATCTCGAACCGTTCTCTTCACTAATCAGTAAATCATAGTACAAAAATCTAGTAGGAGAAACAGATACTGAGTGATTGGATAAGCCTCTAGAGAAATTGTGAGTGGAAAAACACTCTTTGGAGACGAACCAGGTCAACCTACGCTAAGGTAATTAACCGCTTGTTGTAATACATATAAGGCATTAATAGTAGTAAGTGTTTTGATGATTGTTGATGTTATAGATTTAGGACAAAAAATACAACTGTAATAACGTGTACAACTGTGTGAAATGCAAACATTGAATAAAAAGTAGAAACTAGACCCAAAACCCTAGGGGAGAGAACACCTCTGACACTCCCAATCTAGGGAAACAAGTCTAGTTTCTACACTAAAGACAATATAATGGTCTGGGCAGAATAATCATTTTATTGTAACAGTTATCCTCAATATTAATACTCTAGTAGTATTAGTCGACGGACATAGACTATAAATCGTAACCAAGTTATAACTTGCGCGAGTCTAGATATAAGAGCATTTAAAGGGAAAGTAAAACAAGAGGTACTCTAAGTCTGATTGATATTATCTAGGATCCCGAAACAAGCCTAACGGCACCACACAAGGCTAATCTCTGAATAAAGGGTAGGATACATAACCAGGCCAGTCCGGCGGGCCTGTGAGTCACCTGTTAGCCGGGTGGCATAAGAACTTGAGTGAGACGACTTATATCACTCGACGGGGGGTACCTTAACGGTCCTACAGATCAACAGAGTGTTTCAGTTCCCACCAATATCCAGCAACTTCGCACATCCATTGAAGAGGAGTGGGACAACATTCCACAATCAACAGCCTGATCACCTATGCGAAGGAGATGTGGTCACATCAGATACTGACTGGTTCTGATCCACACCCCTACTTTTTTTTCAACGTTTGTCACCAACAGATGCATATCTGTATTCCCAGTCATGTGAAATAAATAGATTAGGCCCAAATGAAATTATTTCGATTGATTTCCTTCTATGAACTGTAACTTAGTCAAATCTATGAAATTCTTGCATGTTGCGGTTATTTTTTTCCAGTAGTTTCCTTCTGTCATAATCACATTATGATTAGTATTGCATGGATTCTACAGGTTGAGGAAACGTCCCTCTCTCTAATGTAGATCAAGTGGTGATTGAGATCCATGTGTGTTGGAAGTTTGTACGCTGCATGTGTACAACTCGTCATGGCTCGTCATTTATAAAACCTTGAATTTAAGTGTTTCTGTCATTTTGTTCTCGGGATTCATCAAGACTCAGAACCCTACACTGTGAATGTGTGTGTGTGTATATGCACATGAGTGTCTATACCTCCTTCCTGCAGGTCTGCGAGAGGCCAGAGCACAGTGTAGGCCAGCTGGCCCTGTGTGTAGAAGAAGGGGGCCATGCAACAGCTAGGCTGATCAGAGTGCTGCACCTGGGAGCCAAACTCATCCATGATGTACCAGACGGGCACTTTTTCCTCTGCTGACTGGACACACACAGGAGAGGGGGGGGTGTTAGAGAGCAAGAGAAAGAAATAGTGTGCGTGAAAAAGAGAGAGTATGTGCTCATACCCCCTGGGCCAGCTGGTAGGTCTGGTTGTACTTCCACATTTGTTTCAGCACCAGCTCCACAACGTCTGGGTCAGGGGCCTCTCCGTGGAAGTCCACCCCCATGAGGGAAGCCATCCTGGGCAGGAGGCCGGGGATCTGCTCCAGCTGCTGCCTAGAGCTCTCCACACGGTACGTCCATGCATGGTCAACCAGGAAGATACTGGAGGATGTAGGAATTAGAGGATATGAGGTAAAAGAGATACAGGATATGGAGATGGAAGAGGAAGTGATGAGGCAGGACAGACAAAGAATAGAAGAGATGTAGTTGGAGGTGAAATGCTAGTATGTGGGATGTCTTTAAAAAAAATGGGTAGACTCACCAAAGCGTAAGAAAATAAGTGTACCCACTTTATACAATACTATCTGTAGTTTTACACCTACTTATGAAAACACTGCACTTGACCTTGAGAAAATAAAGAAAAACAATATATCTCCATGAAAAAGTGAGGTGGTAGGTGACATGCACTGATGACTTGCATGAGATGGTAAACAGGTGGTTATTTATTATGACTAAAGCGCCCTCACCTGGTGGGGTCCGAGGCTTGCATGCCAGTCCCCCTGGTCACAACCACTTTACACCTAATCTCTACACTAGGATAAGCCTTCTTTCCCTCTTCATCTTCATCGTCCTGTTCTACCTGCATGACGCCAAACACTTCTCCTGCATCGTACACCTAGATCCGAAGAGCAAGGGCAGATTTAGATAGGCTAGCCAGACAACAGCATGCACAGAACGTTTAGCTCACATAATATAAATTAAAAGTGTACATTAAGGTGCCTGCAATAGAATTAACTAATGTAAATCTTAATAAATGCATTTCTATAGCTTCCAAAACATATCAAGTATCAAGATGGCTGTGCAGTGGGTTCAATACAGCAGCCCCTGTCCTGTCATCAAGGATTTTCATTTTATTATACACATCTTCTAGAAACATCAATAATGATCACTTTCGGTATGGCTTTGAAACATATGGCCCTTATCTTTCATCAGCGAGAAAGAATCCTTAACATAAAATATTTAAAAAACACTTACTGTAGCAGTTTTGCACAGATCCATATAACCATGGATCCATACAGCCATACGAAACGACACTTCCTGAGTTACTTTTACACATACACTACATGAGCAAAAGTATGTGGCCACCTGCTCATCGCATATCTCATTTCAAAACCATGGGCATTAATATGGAGTTGATGTTGGGCGATCAGGCCTGGCTCACAGTTGGCATTTCAATTCATCCCAAAAGTGTTCGATGGGGTTGAGGTCAGGGTTCTGTGCAGGCCAGGCAAGTTCTTACACGGCCATCTCGACAAACCATTTCTGTATGGACCACCCTTTGTGCACATGGACATTGTCATGCTGAAACAGTGAAGGTCTTGCCCCAAAAAAGTTGGAAGCACAGAATCGTCTAGAAAGTCATTGATGGCTGTAGCATTGAGATTTCCCTTCACTGGAACTAAGGGGCCTAAGCCCAAACCATGAAAAACAGCACCAGACCATTATTCCTACTCCACCAAACATCACAGTTGGCACTATGCATTCGGGAAGGTAGCATCCTCCTGGCATCTGCCAAACTCTAACAAGGCAGAAATTTGACTGAGTTGTTGGAAAGGTGGAATCCTATGACGGCGCCATAGTGAAAGTCACTGAGTGCTTCAGTAAGGCCATTCTACTACCAATGTTTGTCTATGGAGATTGTATGGCTATGTGCTCGATTGTATACATCTGTCAGCAACTGGTGTGACTGAAACAGCCGAAACAGCCACATACTTTTGTATAGATAGTGTAGGTGTTCGGAGCATGCTACATAGCTAATTACCACAGGTGCTCGGTCTCCTTTTGTTTTCCGTTAATAAACGCGCGGTAAAAAAAAATAGGGGTTACTGTTCCTACACGGCCATAAACGTGTATATCAATTTAACCTAACCTTTTGTTTTTTGACAATTCTTTCTCACTGATTTCAACGATCCTTATGTTTGCAAAACCGTACCTCAAGCTTTGCATGTGTTCAGACCGAGCGCCCAGGATCTTAACAAATATCTCCCCTTCGTCCAATGACTTAACGTTACGCGTAATGTAATTGAACAGTCATGATCAAGGGCTATATCTTTAGCTTCAGCCATTACGCTACCGACCTCGTTGATAAGTTTGTAGTACAAGCTCTTCCAATACAGCGAAGGGATTCTTGAGGACTGTAATGCAGCGGAGTGCAAAGACAGGAAGGTATTGAAATGTTCCTCCTCGCCATTCATAACGTTTGTGTTAGATTCCGTGTTTGGCTGCTCCATCTTTAACGTTACGCGTGAATAGCATGAGGTACATAAGAACGTGTACCGAACTACCGGGTAGTACCGGAGCATACTGGCGGTGCATTATGGGAGATTTCTGTTATGGGTGTAAGATGGCACAGTGATGCCATCTGTTGGTAAATGTTCATTACTGCAACTCTTGTGTTTTACCGGGGTGCTTCAGATACCCGGATGTGTTGTGATGTACTGAACAAGACTGGTTACTCGCATCAATGCCTCTGTCTCGTCATTTAGCATTCAAACATGGTGTCAGAGTCGGATAACTAACCATGCTTTCCGCAAATTAGAGTCACCTGCTCTGGTTTACAAACAAATGCTTATTTGTGTAAAATTTCGCCCGGAATTGGCCTTAAGCTAGAGTGAGTTTGCTAGTTAGCTTCAGTGTTGTTAGCATCGGTTAGACATGGCAGCGAACATTCCCCCTCCCGCCGTTATGAAGCTCAGCGGGGATTGGAGCACGAACTGGGATACGTTTAGAGGTGAATGGGAGGACTACGCGCTAGCAACGGGACTTCTGGAAAAGGAAGATGAGGTAGTGGCTGCCACTTTGAGGACTATAATGGGAACTGAATGCCGACACGTATACAAACACAACCTGAACCTAACAGCAGCACAGCAAGGTAACGCTATAGCTATTCTTGATGCTCTTGAACATTACTTTACGCCAGCAAAGAACGTCATCTACGAGCGTTATGTTTTCGGTCGTTGCAAACAGGAGGACGGGGAGTCCATTGACAGCTTTGTCACTAGGTTAAGGGAAAAGGCAGCTACATGTGACTATGGTGCTTTAAGAGATGAACTGATCAGAGATACGATTGTGCTTGGCATAACGGATGAGGGCACCCGCAGACGTTTGCTGAGAGAACGTGACCTGACGCTGGCCTTGGCAGTGGAGACATGCCGTGCAGCAGAGCTTACTGATATACGGATGAGGTCCATGGAGCTAGAAAGGCAACATACGGACAATGTAAATGCTACATTCAGGCAGCCAGTAAAGAAATTCCCCTTTGCCACAGCTAATGCTAATACTACAGCCAACTCTGCAGTAGACAACCCCAATACATGCCGATATTGTGGCATTTCTCATGGACGAGGAAAAGAACACTGCCCAGCCTATGGAAAATTATGCAAATCCTGTGGTACAGCTAATCACTTCGCAAGGGTCTGCATGAAAAGCAAGAGAAAGGAGGGTAAAGTGCACTCCATGGAAACAAACACAGATGAAGGGAACGACAGCACAGAGGATGTATATGCTAGCGAGTGCATAGGGGCAGTGAGGGCAAAAGGACAAAAGTGGTTTGTCACTCTGCTACTTAATAATAAACCACAGCAATGCCAGCTAGATTCAGGGGCCACATGCAACGTTATGAGCCTTAAAGACAAAAGGAGGCTTGCGCCCAGAGACAAACTCACACAGAGTAGCACCAAGCTGAAACTGTATTCAGGCCAGTTCATGACCTCTTTAGGCCTGTTTGTGACAGAGTGTGTTTTACGTGGCCAGAAATACACCCTTGAGTTTGAAATAGTTGAGGCTAGTCAACAGCCATTACTGTCAGGTTCTACATGCGAGCGCCTTGGACTTATTAACTTCACCATCCCAGCTGATCTTAACATTATTGACAAAGTCCAGGCTGGGCCCCTGAGCAAGGAGACACTCCTAAGCAAGTACCATGATGTCTTCAACGCACCGGTCGAGTCAGTTCCTGGGGAAGTCCACTTTGAGTTGGACGCAGAAATCCAGCCTGTCCAGTGTGCACCCCGCAATGTACCAGTGGCCATGAAAGCAGCTACGAAGGCTCAGCTTGACAAATACGAAGCAGATGGCCACATCATATCCGTCACCGAGCCTACGGACTGGATAAGTAATATGGTTATCGTCAAGAAACCAGACAAGCTACGGATATGCATTGATCCTAAACACCTCAACCGGGCTCTGCGACGTTCACATTACATTATGCCCACGTTGGAGGATGTTCTTTACAAGCTCCCAAAGGCCAGAGTCTTCACGCTCGTGGATGCCAGAGATGCCTTTCTGCAGTGCAAGCTCGACGAGCCCAGCAGCTACATGACCACCTTTTGGACACCCTGGGGCAGGAAGAGGTGGTTGAAGCTTCCGTTTGGTGTCTCCGTGGCTCCAGAGGTGTATCAGCGGAAACAGCATGAGCTGTTGATGGGACTTAGTGGCGTGGAACCCATAGCAGATGACATTCTCGTAGTGGGCTGTGGGGACAGTGATGAGGAGGCAGAATGTGACCATGACGCCAAGCTGCTGGCCCTGATGGTCAGATGCAGACAGGTCAAGCTAAGGCTAAGCATAAAAAAGCTTCAGTTTAAAGTGCCAGAGGTCCGCTTTCATGGGCACATCTTGTCCTCCACCGGATTGAAGGCGGATCCTGAAAAAGTGAAGGCTGTCTTGGAAATGCCCCACCCATCTGACGTGAAGGGAGTGCAGCGCTTCGTCGGATTCGTCACCTACCTGGCCAAATTCCTACCGCGGCTCTCTGAAGTGTGTGAGCCACTGAGGAGGCTCATGGACAAGGACACCATCTGGCATTGGCTCCCAAAACATGACGCAGCAGTGAGGGAAATAAAACAACTGGTCACCCAGACACCTGTACTGCGATACTACAATGTGTCAAAACCTGTCACGATTCAGAGTGACTCAAGCCAGTATGGACTTGGCTGTTGCCTCATGCAGGAGGGCCAGCCTGTGGCATTCGCCTCTAGGGCACTCACCCCAACAGAGCAGAACTATGCCCAGATAGAGAAGGAGTGCCTCAGCATTGTGTTTGCATGCCAACGCTTCCACCACTACCTGTACGGGCGCGACAATATTACCGCAGAGACCGATCACAAGCCCCTTATTGCTATATTCAGCAAGCCTCTCCTGAATGCCCCAAAACGACTGCAGAGCATGCTACTGGCCCTACAAAACTACAACCTCAAGGTGGTGTATAAGCCAGGGCCAGAGATGTATGTGAGTGACACGCTCAGCAGGGCTACTGCATCAGGCACTCACACACGCTCCATGCATGAACAACACGCAGTGTGCAGCTTGCAAACAGAGCAAGTGGATGTTGAACACATCAACCAGGCTGACTACCTTAATGTTACGGACCAGCGCTTTATACAAATCAGACAGCACACAGACAGGGACGGGCAACTCCAGGCATTGAGGTCTGTGATTCTGATGGGCTGGCCCGACTGCAGGGAAGAAACTGCTTTAGCCGTCAGAGAATATTGGCCAATCAAAGAGGAGCTCAGTGTTCAAAACGGAGTGATATTCAAGAGTCAGAGAGTCGTTATTCCCCGGTCTCTGCGCCCTGAGATGTTGGCACGCGTGCACTCAAGTCACATAGGAGGTGAGGCCTGTTACAGACAAGCACGTGACACACTGTATTGGCCAGGAATGCAGAGTGAAATTAAAGACTATGTCAGTAAATGCACAATCTGCAATGAATATGCCATTGAGCAACAGAGAGAGACGATGATGTCCCACGAGCTACCGATGCGCCCCTGGCAGATAGTAAGTCTAGATCTCTTCCAGCACAGTGGCAAAGACTTTCTGCTGGTAGTCGATCATTACTCAGACTTTTGGGAGATCGACCTCCTCCCCGACCTCTCAGCAGAGACAACGATCAAACGCTGCAAGGCTCAGTTTGCCCGCTATGGACAGCCAGATAGGGTAATTTCAGACAATGGACCCCAATTCTCCGGAGTTGAGTTCCGAAAATTTGCTGCAGGATGGGAATTCGAGCACGTCACTTCATCACCACGACACCCAAAAGCTAATGGGAAGGCAGAGTCCGCAGTAAAAATCGCAAAGAACCTCTGCAAAAAGGCTCTGCGAGAGGGCAAAGATGCTTGGAAAGCAATCCTGCAGTGGCGCAATACCCCGACAGAAGGCATGGACAGCAGCCCGGCACAGCGCCTCATGGCACGGCGCTTAAAAGCAGCTCTGCCAGTAGCCAGCACTCTCCTGGAGCCATGTGTGGTGACAGACGTGCTGGTGAAGCTACGTCACAGAAGACAGGTCTCCAAGTTCATCTACGACAAATCAGCAAAAGACTTACCTGAGCTCAGGGTGGGTGAAACGGTGCGAATGAAGCCACTACCAGGGGACCGGACAGGCCTCTGGAGACTCGGATCCTGTGTACAGAAAGTGGCACCACGCTCCTACTTGGTCGAAGTGAATGGATCACTGTACCGTCGTAACAGGGTTGACCTTCGGATTGCTGAGACAGCACCTACTCAGAACCCTGATGGTCAAAGGGGTCGCATGACAAAAGACAGAACCCCAGCAAGTCACATGGGGCCTGAGGCACTGGGCGAAGAGCCAGGGGATCACAGGTCGGCCGCTCCCTCACCCATCAATTCTCCCCTTAGACATTCAGGTGACACGCCTGTGCGGGAACCCGCAGTCCTCGCAGACAAGCCCCCTGTCTTTTCACGATGCGGGCGTCTGTCCCAGCCACCAAAAAGACTTAATCTGTAGGTTTCCCATCAGGGATTGTTGACAGAGATAAAAGTGAAGAGAATATCAAAATGTGTTGTTGTTCTGGAAAAAAAAAAAAAAAAAAAAAAAAATACTAAACTGTTCATGTTGGAAATTGTTACTAGGTTTGTTTTGTTAGTGAATTGACACCTCCTGTCCTATTTTATTAAAGGGAAGATGTTATGGGTGTAAGATGGCACAGTGATGCCATCTGTTGGTAAATGTTCATTACTGCAACTCTTGTGTTTTACCGGGGTGCTTCAGATACCCGGATGTGTTGTGATGTACTGAACAAGACTGGTTACTCGCATCAATGCCTCTGTCTCGTCATTTAGCATTCAAACAATTTCTGGAAGGAACCATAGACTTGGATAGACATGTCGTCATTGTATTTGTCCCATTATTGTGTCTGTTAGAGCAGTGGTTTCCAAACGGTGGGGCGCTCCACCCAGTTTAAAGTTGTAATAGTAGAATGCACAAGGTGCAATTTCGAAATTGGTTAGTGCATCATAAGTTATTCTTGTCATGTTAGTCATTGCATACCTTCAACTAGCCCATGTCAGATACCGTTTTTTTGTCACTCAAATATCACATGTATACACATTAGACATGGCAAAACGATAGAATTGCAAGAACATTTGCTTTAAAACTGCTAAATGTTATTTTTACCCCATGACAAAATGTGTATAATTTCAGGAAATAAACCTGTAAAATTCTCTCCACCAGCAGGAGAGTTGTGAACAGTTTGTCATGAACAGTGCTTGTGCCCATAGAAATAGATGTGGTGCGCGCGGGATGTTCCCCAATGCTGGAAGGAAAGCCCTGAGGGAAAACGTTTGGGAACCCCTGTGTTAGAGCATCCGAGTGGTCAGCGGTCTAAGGCACTGCATCTCAGTGCTGGAGGTGTCACTACAGACACCCTGGGCCGAATCCAGGCTGTATCACAACCGGCCATGATTGGGACTCCTATAGGGCGGCACACAATTGGCCCAGCGTCGTCCGGGTTTGGCCCGTGTAGGCCGTCATTGTAAATAAGAATTTGATCTTAACTGACGTTGTGGAAATATTAAGTCAAATATTTTCACCGATACCGGAACTTGGAACTTGTAAAAGTTTAGACTTTATTACAGAGTAACACAAAGTAACAGAGCCGAGCAATTCCATGGAACGACTGACTTCTCCTGCCCTGGACCTCTGTTTTTATAGCCTTCATTCTTTGCATAGCATAAAGAGCTACCTCCTTCTATATGGATAATAACTCCCCTTGCCCCTCCGCCACTGTTATCTTCCAGTCTCAGTTCTTGTTAACGCCCACATCTGCTACAGTCTAGATTATAATGGTGGCTGTGATACAAAAAATAATACAATTATTACACACATGTGTTTCCAGTACAACCATTGTTAGTTTTGTTGCATTTTCTGCTGACATTCTGTTTCTATATGTCTGGTTTTTAGCTTCATGCACCTCTACCTACTGACATGCAATGTCTACATGTCTGGTGAGGGTTTCCAAATGTATTTTCTGCTGACATTATGTTTTCACTGTAGTCTAATGTTCAATTCTATGTTTATCTAGCTTTGTCCATCGTTATATATGTTAATCTGTCCTAAGGCTTCAAAGTGGTCAGTCTAAAAACTAGAACTACAATCATTGACACATGTGTTTTTGCTCCTACACTGACTTGCCTAGTTAAATAAAGGTTAAATAAAATAAATATATATAAATAAAATAGAGCATTTACAGCGGTTTCCACTAGCACAGCCACAAAGTCAAAATTGGCAGTATCGTAAACATTTATGAAAACAAAATAATCCTGTTTAGTCTTAATTAAAGGTTAGGCATGATTTTGGCAGTGTGGTTAAGGTTAGGTTTAAAATCACATTTTAATTAGATAAATTGTAGAAATAGGCGGGGTTCAGGACTTTGTGGCTGTGGTAACGAGACCATGAGCGCCATTGAGGCCATCTCCATTTTGAAGAAGTCCATTTTCTTCCTCTACTACTTCTTTGAGTTGGAAAACATACATACTATAAAGCCAAGGTTGACGATTTACTTCCACTTTCAGTTACGGAATGTTTCCTCTCAAGGTATAATTCATTGGCTGATCCCTCCCAATGACCTGGATGTAATTAGGTGATCATCCCTTAATCCATAGGGTTGATTAATCCATAGGGTTGAATCATGTCTTTACAAGTGGGCTACACTTTAAGTGTGGTAATTTTAGCATATGGAAGTACACTTTGTTATCATTTTATAGTACTATTACAAAGTACGAAAATATATGCACTCACAAAGTCGCTCTGGATACAAGTTATTTTTTATTTTGTAGGGGTAATTCAACGAGAATTACCCAGGCCACCTTGACCTATGGGATGGTGGTTTATTTTTGTAGAGGTCATTCTGTGAAAATTACCCAGTGAATGAGCTGTTTGTGAAAATGACCCAGTGAATGAGCTGTTTATGAATAGTGCGTTGTATGTTTCATTTGTTTGTTTGTCTGTGGATTATGGTGGAGTTTATTGGGTAATGGCCCAATGGTGGAATAAAAAGTTAGGAGTAGCACAGAAGTTATTTGAATAAAAGGTTGAACATATTTGTTAATGATATTTTTCTACCATAGGAAATGTACAACCCTTAGTATACCAGTACAATTATTACAAGGAAGTTGTGTTCTGTAGAGATTTTCATCGAAAATGACTTTGTGACGCTATCACCAGGGGGCACTGGTGTATAACATATTACTGTTACTCTGCACCCTTAAGATATAATATTAGGAATTGAAGTATATCATGCGGTTGTCTCTGTGAGGCCCGTGTGTGAAATATATTTGCGTTTAGTAGAACCATTTACTATAGCCTGGATTAAGTGAGCGTAGAAATAGGATTACAGTATCATCCACTGTTGTTTAACACACACTAAAAAGAGATAGAGAATCATTTATATAGGCATACTGCTACATATTACGCCCACTTTAGGATAACCCTATAGAAGTTAAACAATACATTACACGCAGACTAGCTAAATAAAAAGCCGGAGCACCATGGCACAGTCGAACCAGAATGAGGAGATAGGAGCAATGAAGCCTGTACAAGAATAGGTTGGATTTAGTCAAGGAGATCATTCAGACAAGAAAAATGGACACAAAGAAAGGGATGAAGAAGAGTACCCTCGTATCAGAAACTGTGATAGGAATGATGATGTTGAAAGGACAGATCTTTCTGAACAAGGCTACCGTGACCAAACTAAAGCTGGAGAGAACAATAGAGTGCGGGAGGAAAGAAATGAGTCAGGACAGAGGCAGAACAGGAGTACTCCCCACCGCCGTATGAGACTCAACCCAGAGGACACCCCGGGTGACTATACACAGATCTACCCTCTCACACCACTGACAGAAGAAAATGGAGAAGCAACCACAACTGTCCTCACGGGGACTCTGATGAAGGAGGTGAATGACACAACAGCAGCAACAAGCGGCGTGATAACAATAGAATTGGATGGGGAAAAGGGGGGCACAGTTCCTGGAGGGAGTATCCTTCGACACCCCAACTCACTCCACAAAAATAAACACACTGGCAGACCCTAGACATATGGCCGTCTGTAGAAAACAAACTAACAATTAAAGAAGTAAAAGAACAGTGTTACCATCCATGGGTGACCAGACCAGAGAGAAATGGAAGAAATGAAGAGAGAAGAAGGAAGACTGGAAAACGATAAGTTGTATACACTGTGAAAAGAGAAGAGAAAGTTGAAAGAAGATCTGCAGGTGCTAATTGCTGATAAGATTAAAGAGACAATGGACACAGATGATGTGGACAAAAGTAAAAAGCTAAAAGAGGAGGTCAGACAAGCCACGGATATGGTAAGACAATTCCAGAGGGAGATAGAAGAGTGTGAAAGGAGGACACAACACTGCACTGAAGAAGGCCCAGCTTGCACAGATTGAGACAGGAAGTGGTGATTTTACTCACAATATGATGGTGGCTCAAGTTGTTTCGACAGGCTCACCACATCCACAGTCTGCAGCTCCCCCACAGTCACATCAGTCACACCCGTGAACCCAGTGCATGCAGGGTATGTGCTTTTCACCATTCAGCATTATGGTGACCCACAAACATGGACCGGAAGAGGAGGTGGGCCCGCCCTGGAACAACACTCAATGCTGGACCTGTGGGCAGTTTGGGCATGTGAGTTTGCAGTGTGGGGGAAATGAAAGAGGAAGAGGTGACTAGAACAATGCTGGACCTGTGGGCAGTTTGGGCATGTGAGTTTGCAATGTGGGGGAAATGAAAGAGGAAGAGGTTACAACAGGGGCAGAGGAAACTTTGGGCCTTGCAGAGGAAGAGGAAACTATGGCAACATGGCAACAATATGCTCCTCAGCCACAGTACCACTCGCCCGGAGCTGAAAATGCTCCCCAGGGGCCACCTATGCCCTATGGACACAGTGGACAAGTTAATGACAGAGGACAGCCATGGCCAATGGGAAATCAGAACACCAACAGTTCTTATTTCCCTCCTTGCACAAATTTGAATCAGCATGTAAAACAGTTCATTTATCATTGCGTAACATATTTATTATTTATTATATAATATAGACAAGGGAACTCCACTGCAACCAGGGAAGTTCCCCACTCCAAAATGATATTTTATCCACCTTGCTATGGATTTCATAGACATGGTAGAGCAAAAAGAAAGAAAGAGATACTGCCTGGTGATAATTGACAGGTTTAACAGGTGGGTGGAAGCATTTCCCACCACCAACTGCGATGCACGAACAGTTGCAAAATTGCTAGTCAGGGAAATTATACTCAGGTTCGAAGTGCCTGAGGTTTTGTCTGCAGACAATGGGACCCATCTCATAGGAGATGTGGTTGCCCAAATGGCCAAAATGATGGGTGTTGACCAGAAGTTTGTGTCCATCTATCACCCGCGGAGTAACGGGAGTTACTGAGAGGGCTAATCAGACCCTGAAAGGCTCCCTTGCCAAACTGCCATTCCACAGGAATGACATGGGTAGAGGGATTGCCCCTTGTTCTCATGAAAATGCGCACCAGCCTTAACAAAGGTATTGGGTGTACACCTTACGAGATGTTAACAAGACGACCAATGAACACCCCAGGAGTGAGACCTGTGACTGTCCGACAGACATAACTGAGGCACAGTGTGATCACATTGAGTACATGAAAGAACTAACTTCTATTTTCAGTTTTCTCCACTCTCACACTAGGAAAGCAGCCGAACCAATCCCAGGTGAGGATCCAGATGCTCTGACCATCTGCATGGAAGTCTGGGTGAAACTATGAGTCCATAAAAGAAAATGGAACCAGCCAAGATGGATGGGACCCTTCCAGGTAACCATGGCAACACCGATTGCAATCCAGGTAGCGGAGAGGTCCGGATGGCATCATCTCTCCCACTGCAAGAATCTCCCAGAGTGGAAGCCATGGATGAGTGACTGGAGGGAGAGCAGGGCCCTGAGAACATCTGAAGGAGGAAGAGGGTTTCGAGCCAAAGGACAGAAGCAGAGGGCCCAGACCAAACGGCCGGAAAGAAAGATGAAGAAGAAGGCTGTAGCCAACGAGCAATTGGTAGTAGTTACTGTCTTGTCTCATCGCTGCAACTCCCGTACGGACTCGGGAGAGGCGAAGGTCGAGAGCCATGCATCCTCCAAAACACAACCCAACCAAGCCGCACTGCTTCTTGACACAACACACATCCAACCCGGAAGCCAGCCGCACCAATGTGTCGGAGGAAACACCGTACACCTAGCAACCTGGTCAGCATGCACTGCACCCAGCCTGCCACAGGAGTCACTAGTGCGCGATGAGACAAGGATATCCCTGCCTGCCAAACCCTCCCTAACCCGGACGACGCTGGGCCAATTGTGCACCGCCCAATGGGCCTCCCAGTCGCAGCCGGCTGCGACATAGCCTGGGCACGAACCCAGAATCTCTGGTGGCACAGTGCCTTAGACCACTACTCCACCCGGGAGGCCTTGAATGTGGGTTTTTATACTTTATAAAGAGAGGTAGTGAGACACAACCTATTAGGAGAAGGGAGACCACAGGACTGTTCTGCCGTAATTACACAAGAATGTTACAAAACCTCCAGGGCGCCCTATTGTAGCAGGCATTGATGCGGTAATGGCTCCTCTATCGACCTTTGTTTACTTTTTTATTAGACCACTCGCAGAACAGCTCCCCTCCTTTGTAAAGGACACCAGCAGTATGATCTCTATCATTGAATCTCTTGATCCTCTCCCTGAGAATACTTTGTTAGTTACTTTGATGTTGAGTCGTTATACACAAATATTCCACACGAGGGCGGTATTGAAGTTATGGAACATTTTCTTCTGCAACTTGACCCTAATGAACTACTTTCCAGTGCATGCATTATAGCATTAGCTGAAATAGTACTCACACACAACTACTTAATGTTTCTAAATGATTTCTTTATTCAAACAAAGGGTACTGCTATGGGATCCCCCAAGGCTCCTAACTATGCTTATTTGTATGTGGGTTACATGGAGAAACAGTCTATTTTCAATCCTCTCAAAAATGTTTTCTTGCCTAACATAATTATTTGGAAACGGTACATTGATGATATTTTTGTTCTGTGGAGGGGTGATGCAAAACAGCTCCAGGCATTCCATGCTTTTCTTAACTCCTGTTCTGAGCATCTGAGATCTACTATGCTTGACAATCTGGACCCTCTATTTCTGAAACTATCCGCCGCCATTGTCGCAACCCCTATTACCAGCCTGTTCAACCTCTCTTTCATATCGTCTGAGATCCCCAAGGATTGGAAAGCTGCCGCAGTCATCCCCCTCTTCAAAGGGGGAGACACCCTGGACCCAAACTGTTACAGACCTATATCCATCCTGCCCTGCCTATCTAAGGTCTTCGAAAGCCAAGTCAACAAACAGGTCACTGACCATCTCGAATCCCACCGTACCTTCTCCGCTGTGCAATCTGGTTTCCGAGCTGGTCACGGGTGCACCTCAGCCACGCTCAAGGTACTAAACGATATCATAACCGCCATCGATAAAAGACAGTACTGTGCAGCCGTCTTCATCGACCTTGCCAAGGCTTTCGACTCTGTCAATCACCATATTCTTATCGGCAGACTCAGTAGCCTCGGTTTTTCGGATGACTGCCTTGCCTGGTTCACCAATTACTTTGCAGACAGAGTTCAGTGTGTCAAATCGGAGGGCATGCTGTCCGGTCCTCTGGCAGTCTCTATGGGGGTACCACAGGGTTCAATCCTCGGGCCGACTCTTTTCTCTGTATATATCAATGATGTTGCTCTTGCTGCGGGCGATTCCCTGATCCACCTCTACGCAGACGACACCATTCTATATACTTCCGGCCCGTCCTTGGACACTGTGCTATCTAACCTCCAAACGAGCTTCAATGCCATACAACACTCCTTCCGTGGCCTCCAACTGCTCTTAAACGCTAGTAAAACCAAATGCATGCTTTTCAACCGTTCGCTGCCTGCACCCGCACGCCTGACCAGCATCACCACCCTGGATGGTTCCGACCTTGAATATGTGGATATCTATAAGTACCTGGGTGTCTGGCTAGACTGCAAACTCTCCTTCCAGACTCATATCAAACATCTCCAATCGAAAATCAAATCAAGAATCGGCTTTCTATTCCGCAACAAAGCCTCCTAACACTCACGCCGCCAAACTTACCCTAGTAAAACTGACTATCCTACCGATCCTCGACTTCGGCGATGTCATCTACAAAATAGCTTCCAATACTCTACTCAGCAAACTGGATGCAGTTTATCACAGTGCCATCCGTTTTGTCACTAAAGCACCTTATACCACCCACCACTGCAACTTGTATGCTCTAGTCGGCTGGCCCTCGCTACATATTCGTCGCCAGACCCACTGGCTCCAGGTCATCTACAAGTCCATGCTAGGTAAAGCTCCGCCTTATCTCAGTTCATTGGTCACGATGGCAACACCCATCCGTAGCACGCGCTCCAGCAGGTGTATCTCACTGATCATCCCTAAAGCCAACACCTCATTCGGCCGCCTTTCGTTCCAGTTCTCTGCTGCCTGTGACTGGAACGAATTGCAAAAATCGCTGAAGTTGGAGACTTTTATCTCCCTCACCAACTTCAAACATCTGCTATCTGAGCAGTTAACCGATTGCTGCAGCTGTACATAGTCTATCGGTAAATAGCCCACCCATTTTTACCTACCTCATCCCCGTACTGTTTTTATTTATTTACTTTTCTGCTCTTTTGCACACCAATATCTCTACCTGTACATGACCATCTGATCATTTATCACTCCAGTGTTATTAACCTGCAAAATTGTAATTATTGGCCTACCTCCTCATGCCTTTTGCACACAATGTATATAGACTCCCCTTTTTTTTTCTACTGTGTTATTGACTTGTTAATTGTTTACTTACTCCATGTGTAACTTTGTGTTGTCTGTTCACACTGCTATGCTTTATCTTGGCCAGGTCGCAGTTGCAAATGAGAACTTGTTCTCAACTAGCCTACCTGGTTAAATAAAGGTGAAATAAAAAAATAAATAAAAAATGCAATCTGATACACGTCAAATCAGTTTTCTTGATCTTCTGATCTTGTGTGAAGATAATGTTCTATACACTGATCTTTACAGGAAACCTACTGATCGTAACAGTTTGTTGAGGGCTGACAGTTGTCACCCACTTCCCTTGAAAAACAGTTTGCCCTACAGCTAAATCTGTCGAATCAAAATAATTTGTAAAAAACAATCAGATTTCGACAGAAATATGGCTGAGACGCAAAGACAATTAAAGGAGAGGGGGTACAAAAATGGTCAGATTATGCTGCCATTCAGAAAATTCAGAACAAAACAAAGATAAGCATTCTTGCGTTCTAACTGCCTGCCATTCAAAGTGCTCTGAACAAACTAAGGGAATCGTTCACAAACATTGGCACATTCTAAGATCCGATGAAAAGTATTGGTAATATGTTTTTGGACCTTCCCTTGGTCGTATTCTCGCGGGGCAGAAACCTCTGAACCTCTAATTTACCACCCCAAGATATCTCTGAACAACGTCTATTTGCTCCCCAACTGGATGGAAACTACAAATGTAACGGCTGTGCTCAATGCAATGACACTTATAAATGTAGATCCTTCAAACACCACCAAACAGGGAAACAGATCCCAATCAAAGGTGTTATCACGTGCTCCACTAAGGCAGCTATTTATCTTATAACTTGGCCTTGTGGTAAAAAGTTTGTGGGTAAAACAAAGCGCAAATTAAAAGTACGAATCTCGGAGCGTCATAGCACATTTAGGTGCAAAAACTCGACTTACTCAGTACTCGATTTCGTCTCTACGTTATATTGGCATCGAACATGTCACCCTCCCTAGGAGAGGGGGTGACCTCGACAATTTATTGTTAAAACGAGAGGCTGCCTGGATCTTTAATTTAAAGACCTTGCTCCCTTCAGTCTCAACATAGACTTTGATCCGAAGCCATTCTTGTGATTATTGTGATTTTGCTATTGTAAATGTTTGTAGGCTTATGTAGCCAAATTATATCTATTATCGTACGCTCTCCATGTATGTTTTTTGTATGCTATTTTAATATATGAGAATTAGCCAATGATATCAGGCCATACATGGCCATGATTACAGACACCTGTGTGTGTCTTTTGACACTATATAAATGAGTCACCCTGCAGTGTTTGTCATTATACCCTGATGAAGACAGCTTGTCTGTCAAAACGTTGGACATACATTTTTTTGCATCTGAGCTCTTAGTGTGCAGCTCTCCTTTATTTTTTTAAAGTGTTCTACTCCGCTAGCCAGCACCTTGCCTAAATAGGTGTTCTACTCTGCTAGCCAGCACCTTGCCTAAATAGGTGTTCTACTCCGCTAGCCAGCACCTTGCCTAAATAGTTGTTCTACTCCGCTAGCCAGCACCTTGCCTAAATAGGTGTTCTACTCTGCTAGCCAGCACCTTGCCTAAATAGGTGTTCTACTCCGCTAGCCAGCACCTTGCCTAAATAGGTGTGTGTTTCTTTCGCGTCTAAAAGAGATTCATAGACACATAACCCTGCAGGGGAGTGAAAGAGATAAGAGACAAGTCAGACATACCACTATAAAGCAACTTGGGGAGTGGAAAATGACTGCTGAGCCCTTAGAAAACACTGGAACTATTGTCTCTCCTGCAAGGTTCTATAACTGTATATGCATGGGCTTGGTCTCATGAGTAGAAGGCCTTGATGTAGGCAGTTACATCACTAGGGGTTGACTGCAAGCATATTAAAGCAACTTGGAACCTTTCCTATTTTGTCGAACTTACTCGGAAACATGCGTGCTATGTTCCCGTTGTCAACTTCTGTCTGCAATTGCATTAATAAAGGTTTTTGATTGATTTACTTAAAGATATTTTCTTATTGCTGATTTCACCAATAAGCAAATATTTGACAACGAACAAGGAACCTACCCCAACACTTGAAACGAAGTGTATTGCGTGAACATTGGAATAAATTTTTCCATACTCCAAACATACAACAGAAATGAGCTCTGTTGTATCTTTGCTGCTCACCTGCTGTGGGATTTATGTATGGTGTGAATGAAAAGTTACCATATCCACTGTCACCAGGTAGTATGTCCACTATGTTGTCCTCTCTGAAACTGAGTATACAATGAAGTGTTGAGAAAAATCCTTGAATCATGAGTTGCGCCTTTCCAACGGGCAACAGTGATTGAAAACTCTAAATTAAGAGTGCATACACCCTGAACATTGATGGAAAACCAGTTCTTACGGTTCCTGTACTCCTCAGTCAGCATCAAGAGTTGATGGACACTTGATGGGAACATGACATCCATCTATACAGTCAATCACTCCTGGGAAGTGCCCATATTCATGGAATAGCACATTATAGTTGGCTTGGCCTGTAGTATCAGGAAACTTGATGTAAAGCCTCCTCAGTTCACAAATGGCCCTGCACACTTTGAACTACTCTACACACAGTTGCTTCACTGGCACCACACAAATCACCAGTTTCACAATGAAATGTTCCAGATGCCAGAAACCCCAAAGTGATCAGAACTTGGAGAGAATTGGGAAAAGGCCTTCCTCTTTGAGACAGAAAGGAAAGTCTAGGCTCAAGCAAAGATATTATCTCCAATGCATGTTCTTTGTACATACGAAGGCGATCTCAAAAAGCAATTTCATCAAAGTAATTTATTGGATTACTCCTATCCACAAATCCTCATCTGGCTGGCCTCTGTAGTGCATGTTGGTCTACATTTAGATATTCCAAATAGTCCATGTTCCCTCACAAAAGGTACTAAGCAGAAGTTAAACATGCCTCTTTGGAGGATTAATTTAAACTTCAATTTAGTCCTTAGAGTAGCTCTAATCCTCCATCTTGCAATCGGCTTTGTTTAATCCAGAACAGGATAAATCTACGACTATTTTAAGATAAATCTGTGCAAGTCGCTTTGAGTTAAGACAGCTCAAACAGGCATTTTAGTCTTGGACTAACTAGGCTTAAGCCTTGTCTGTGAAACCGGCCCATAGATGGTTTAATGAGAGATCACCTCATGTTGAGCCGGTGCTCAATGTTGGTTGCAATTGACCCAATGTTTTCAGTTTTCACTTGCACAAAGAAAGTACAACAATATACAGTACATACTGCGGCAATATTGAAAACACGTATACACAGTTTCCATAATGATGAGGCACCACAATAGGATTTGAACAGTTACAGTATATTTAAACACAGAATGTCACGACTTACGAATGTACACACCTGGTTTCCATTCCCATAATTCTATATTTCCTTATTTAACCCGCTGGTTCCCCCATGGTTTTGTGCGTGTTTAATCGTTGTAAGTTGGTCTGTATTTGTGAACTTGATTGTTTTCCTTGTTGGAATATTTGTTGTTTTGAGTAAAGTTAGGTGAATTACTCATCTCTGTGTCCTGCACCTGACTCCGCCTTACCTGCTACACCTAGACGCCTTACACATCATAACATTTTTTGTTGTGCTTTATGTTATTAAGATAAGGGCCAACTGTGCAATAACAACAATAAAGGATAAAAGGAACAAGTAGGCAGAGGTTTTCAGTGTAACACATACAGTACCAGTCAAAGGTTTGGACACACCTACTCATTCAAGAGTTTTTCTTTATTTTTGCTATTTTCTACATTGTAGAATAATAGCGAAGACATCCAAACTATGAATTAACACATATGGAATCATGTAGTAACCAAAAAAGTGTTAAACAAATCTAAATATATTTTATATTTGATTCTTCAATGTAGCCACCCTTTGCCTTGATGACAGCTTTGCACACTATTGGCATTCTCTCAACCAGCTTCATGAGCTGGTTGTCACCTGGAATGCTTTTCCAACAGTCTTGAAGGAGTTCCTACATATGCTAAGCACTTGATGGCTGCTTTTACTTCACTTTGCGGTCCAACTCATACCAAACCATCTCAATTGGGTTGAGGTTGGGTGATTGTGGAGGCCAGGTCATCTGATGCAGAACTCCTTCACTCTCCTTCTTGGTCAAATAGCCCTTACACAGCCTGGAGGTGTGTTTTGGGTCATTGTCCTGTTGAAAAACAAATGATAGTCCCACTAAGTGCGAACCAGATGGGATGGCGTATGGCTGCAGAATTATGTGGTAGCAATACTGGTTAAATGTGCCTTGAATTCTAAATAAATCACAGAGTGGCACCAGCAAAGCACCCCCACACCATCACACCTCCTCCTCCATGCTTCACGGTGGGAACCACACACGCAGAGATCATCCATTCACCTACTCTGCGTCTCACCAAAACATGGGATTGGAACCAAATTTTTTTAATTTGGACTCATCAGACCAAAGGACAGATTTCCACCGGTCTAATGTCCATTGCTCGTGTTTCTTGGCCCAAACAAGTCTCTTCTTATTATTTGTGTCCTTTAGTAGTGATTTCTTTGCAGCAATTCAACCATGAAGGCCTGATTCATGCAGTCTCCTCTGAAGAGTTGACGTTGAGATGTGTCGGTTACTTGAACTCTGAAGCATTTAATTATAAATATTATTATAGTCAACTAGTATACCATTTGTATGATTTATGGACAAATTACAGCATCATATTTGGTGTCTTATTCATATGATATTAGGTTGTCCTAAATATTCCTAAAATTTTTTAAATAAAATGACTTGATAATTTAATCCGAAAGCATTTCAGTAAAGAGAATTTGGGGTAAAATAAAATAAAAAATTCTGGCAAAAATGTCAAATGTATTGAAAATAAGACACTTTCCAAAAAACTAGACATCTTAATCCTCTGAATGATAGTTGATTTTGCAGATGCATCATGGTTTTGTAACTCAGTTTTCTACATACATTTTAAAACTGGTTTCATGAAAATGACCCATTTGAGATGCCATATAAAAATTGTGAATCCTATGCAACTCAAGTTATTGTGCAAAAGCAACGGTCAACATTACGAGAAGTTCTGAAAGGAACTTTCAAGAACATTGTGATTCAAATTTCTTGACATCACAGCTCATCACAGTAGTTCATAGTTCAGTTCAAGGGTCCTGTCTAATAGTAGTCAGGAAAACGCACAGCTCATAGTCAAGGAAGTCAACTTTAACTCAGGTCAACAGTCCATTAGGAATGAATGCTACATTTAATTGAACACACGTAGGTAGGTACTGTTGCAAAGGAGGCTGCTGAGGGGAGGACAGCTCATAATAATGTCTGGAACAGAAAACACATGGGAACCATTTGATACCATTCCACTACCGCCATTGCCACGAGCCCATCCCCCCAATTAAGGTGCTACCAACCTCCTGTGTACTGTAGGTAGGTAGCAGAGGAGGCTGGTGAGAGGAGCTATAGGAGGACAGGCTCATTGTATTGGCTGGAATGGATTAATGGAACAGAGTCAAACATGTGGTTTCCATATGTTTTTTATTTTAACTAGGAAAGTCAGTTAAGAAAATAGTATTATTTACAATGACAGCCTACCGGGGAACAGTGGGTTAACTGCCTTTTTCATGGGCAGAACGACAGATTTTGACCTTGTCAGCTCAGGGATTCAATCCAGCAACCTTTCGGTTACTGGCCCAACATTCTAAAAAATCAACAAAAAAAAATCAAATTTTATTTGTTACATACACATGGTTAACCACTAGGCTACCTGCCGCCCCTGTTTGATGTGGTTGATACTGTTCCATTTATTATATTCGAGCCATTACAATGAGCCAGTCATCCTATAGCTCCTTCCACTAGCGTCCTCTGGTAGGTAGGTACTGTAAGTAGGTAGGTATAGTTGTAGTGACAACAAGTTATCTGGAAAAACTAGACATAGTTATTTATAAAATGTATAATTTCAAAAAATAATTCACTTGCAGAGGTCTTTGGTGGTGATCTGGTAAATTGTTCTACAATGTGTACTGTAGAATAAAATATGATTGTTAGAGTGATCAAAAGACATGATTAGTGTGTCTATAGCAACAGTTCTGGATCCCAAAGCTATTCAATCACATGACCATCATTTGTCCATCCCAGTTTTTTATAGCCTATAGACAGGCCCTGTGGGAGGGATCGTGAGCTGGACTGCCCTATCATCTTTTAAAACAAAGTCAAAGTGTCCTCTCATTGGTGGATGGGACTGTCAGTCAGTCTCGTCCTGCGAGCCAACAAAGAAGCAGATCTGTCGTGGGGAGGGGCTGGGCATGAGGGGGCTGGTGGGGCGGCGGGAAGAGGGGGCGGTGGGGATGTTCCAGTATTGGCTTTGGAGGTCAAGAGCAGAGAGAGCGAACCCGGAGAGATGACTGTTTCTCTCCCTGGGTCTGTCACTGTCCAGGGGTAGGGGCAGACTCATGCAATTCCTCAGGGAACCATCACTGCAAAAATAAAAACACACAAGGCCATTAGACTTTATTCATACTGTATGACATACATCCAAATCTACAAGTAGACTCCATCCATCCATAATATAACCCAGTAGTAGAAACTCCATGTCTCTCACCTGGTTATGTCTGCTGGTGCTCCTCTCCGGGTCTGTCTGTACATGCTCCCAGCCACATCCCCAGCCACCCCAGCTAGCCAACGCATATCTGCAGGCACCTCTGGGATCCACTCCACAAACCTGGAGTACAGGAGAGGGACAAGAAGAGTCAATGTACTGTGATGTAGCACCAAGTGTGTGTGTGTGTGGGGGGGTCCTCAACAATTCCTGTGGTGGATTGACTTGCCAACTAGGTGGAGTCCCTGTGCAGCACATTCAAATTTATTGCGTTTAGTAGGAAACCTGTTTGTATTCCTAGTTCGTTTGCGTTCACAGTGTTATTTGGTTGCTGTGGTGGGCTAATGACTACTTTAAAGACTACTTTGTTGTCAGTGGTTGCTGTCAGGGCTAGTTTGAAGGTATCGGCTGCTGTATGCTAAAGGCTAATTATGCTAAAGGATAGTTATGCTAAATAATATTTCTGGGCTTTTTAAAAGCTGATTTGTTTGCATTACTGTTGTCATTGGTTGCTGTTTGAGCTACTGTGACTGCATTGAGTTCATTGAGGGCTTGTTAGTTTGTGGTAGGTAGTACTAGTAGTGGTATAGGATGTAGACTTACCTCTTGCCCACTGAGTAGGCTGATACCACAGGTAGTGTGCAGGGCAGGAGCATGTAGGAGGCCACTCTGACCGGCAGCATCTCAGACACATGAGCATACAGACCAGGCTTCTGCTGGCACGCTTCACAAAACACTACAGTCATAGAGACAAAATATGTCACACTTCGCTGACACGGGCACAGCCTCAGATGACTTTCAGATACACACAACAACCACACGTCACTGACAAGAGCATGATAACAACACAATGTTAATGTCAGTGTTGTAACTAGATAACAACAGTTTCTAATAGCTTTGAGCAGAAAACATCTGAGTCTAGGTTAACCTCCCATCTACCTTTTTTGATTTGGGTTGGCAGGTTGTCAACAATCTGCTCGTCCAGCCACCAGTGCCGCTTCCTCAGGAGGCGGAGCCGGCGGAGCATCCAGTCCTTAGTGGTTTCCGTGGCGATGGGCTTGCAGCAGCAGGTGTGTGTGGCTTCTGATAGGCTGGGGCCGGCAGTCGGACACTCCAGCTTCAGCAGATCTGACATCATAAACAATACATTCATCATCTTTGTAACACAGCATAAAAACATTACCCCATAAATAAGTGCAGGTTAACTCCATACTTCATGTTAAACCCTGTACATCATTGATGCCCACTGCATGTACTGTATATCACATTAGCTTATGATCTTAGCACAGCCCACTACTGCTGTCAAAGGCAACATAGTCATACTCACGGTTCTCCTCAAGAAAGCGAAGGGCGTCCTTGTAGCCACTCTGACATATCTCTGCCATGACCTGTCAAAGAAAACACAAAGATCATACCTATTGAGGTAAGGGATCATATGCAAGAGGTAGATTGAATAAATATAAGACATACTCCTAATCATATCACAGGATCATTAGGACTCAGCTGTACCCACCCAAACACGATACAGAGCATGATCTCACATTATGTGATTAGTTATAACTATCACTACCGCTGACTGATTAGCAATCATGTTATCGCTGACAGTTAACAACCGTGTTAAACAAGTACAGCTGTTTACAACCACATAAAACAGAGGGGAATGACTAATATCAGCCGGAACCCTCCTGTGCAACAGTGTTTGACTAGGGGTTAAAGGTCAACGTGGCAGAGTTCTTTCTGTTCTTTGGCTACTCCTTATTCTGTGTTACTACAACAACAAAGCAACAGGGAGAGAGGTATCTGGACAGATAACTTCACAGTGGCACGACATACAGTATGTGTGATTTTAGTCAGGGTAGGTTGAACACTATTACACGTGAGGGAAAAGGTAGGGTGGAGTCTTCTATGTGTGTGTGTCTGTGAATGTCATGTGTAAACAATATGTCAACGGTGGCAGAGTGAAGTGAAACACACACTTCCTTTTCTAAGTAGGGCCTCTGCACATGGCTTTGTCGGTGGGATTTGGCATAATCCCAAAATTCCAGTTACAACATTCCAGGCACACATGAAGGGAAAAGACGGTGGCAGATCTTGGCAAAAACTGAACCAAGAGACAAAGACCAACCTCAAAGAGGGCAAAGTTCACCTGATGCTAAAAGTTGACTCCCATGTTATTATCCAGACAGTGAAGAAGTATGTGCAATACAGGAAATGTAATTCAACAAGAATAGAAGCCAATAACGTCCTGCCAGTATTGATCACAGTGTTAGGGAGGAACAGGGGAGGGCAAAGTTCAGATAGGAAGTATGGTGGGGGGGGGGGGGGGGGGCGGTAAGGATAGGAGTCCAAAGAGGAGACAAGGTAAGGGGTGAAATGGGGGAGTTGGGGTTATATAATCAGGGAATAGGACAGTGGAAGGTCAGGGGCCCAGTCTCCCATACCAGACTACTACGCTCTCCTACAGAAATGTATAGAATGTTTAGACTATTTCAAGGGTACCTATATAAGGATTTCATAACACACAACCCATACATAAGGCTTCTATTTACAAGTAGTCATAAACAACCCATCTGATGAATTGGACTAAGGAGCATCCTGATCCTCCATCCTACCTTTGGGAATAGGTCCGACATAAGGACTACAAACCTCTTCCCAGGGCCATGCATAACGCATTGGTAAGCAGTCATAGCGGTATACCTACCTTAGGTTCTGGGGGAAACAGGGCTTTGCTGAGGCGGTACATATTGTCCAGGTTCATCTGGATGGAGGTGTTGGTGAAGCGCAGCTCGTGGAAGTTGAAGGAGGTGTCCCGGGGACAGATGTCGCTCTCGCCGGAGAACGGAGAGATGCTGATGGTGTTCTTCAGCTCCGACTGAGGAAGGTTGTCACTGATTCCCCCATCCACGTAACGCTACAGAGAGAAGAGGGGGAGACAGGGAGGAGGAAGAGAGCGAGAAAGTGAGAATAATTGCCGAATAACAAGCCGTATTTGTTTGACTATTTCCAGGACCACAGCCTTTACATAACAACACCCCAGGCATACTGTAGTCCGGACGTCTCAGGGCTGACATAGATGACTGTTCTAAATCTATATTTATATATTATAAATATTTGTTGTTGACTTCCTCTGCCTATCTTCTGCTAAAAAATATGTAACTTACAACCCAACTTGGTTATCACTGAAATCTAATGATACGATACAACACATTCACGGAAACATTCCCCTCTTGAGGGCATATTAGGCATGTCAGATTTCCCCTTAGCCAGCTTCTCCACACTGCCAACTCATGACCAAACAATCTCACATTACTATTCGGAGAATTAATCAATTTTTACACCAGTCTCATGTAATTATCCGATGCAGCTCCATTCCAAGTTCAGATGCTACCCTCTAACATTTCAACACGAATAAATCGTTTTCCAGTGTCAAACGCTGAGAACATCTGAGGGGAAAAAGGATAGCAGTGCCAGTTCCAAAGCATGATCAAGACTCAACTTGGCAGTGAGTTTAGCAAAGAGAGTTCAGGGCTGAGGACAAAGAATGCACTATATTTCCTTGTTCAGAGTGTCAAAGCCAACTGTTACGAGTCCAGTGATGAAATCTAGTTTAAATGAAACTTCATCACTTTCACAAGAAACTTAAATAAATAGTATGCACATTATTCTGAAAAAGTACATGCTCCGTCAACTGGCAGATAGTTCAACTTCATGCCCTCAGATATGCTGTTTATAAGTCATTTATGACTGTTCTATATATTTGTCATTATAGACCTAGTATAGGGCATATACAGTGCCTTGCGAAAGTATTCGGCCCCCTTGAACTTTGCGACCTTTTGCCACATTTCAGGCTTCAAACATAAAGATATAAAACTGTATTTTTTTGTGAAGAATCAACAACAAGTGGGACACAATCATGAAGTGGAACGACATTTATTGGATATTTCAAACTTTTTTAACAAATCAAAAACTGAAAAATTGGGCGTGCAAAATTATTCAGCCCCCTTAAGTTAATACTTTGTAGCGCCACCTTTTGCTGCGATTACAGCTGTAAGTCGCTTGGTGTATGTCTCTATCAGTTTTGCACATCGAGAGACTGACATTTTTTCCCATTCCTCCTTGCAAAACAGCTCGAGCTCAGTGAGGTTGGATGGAAAGCATTTGTGAACAGCAGTTTTCAGTTCTTTCCACAGATTCTCGATTGGATTCAGGTCTGGACTTTGACTTGGCCATTCTAACACCTGGATATGTTTATTTTTGAACCATTCCATTGTAGATTTTGCTTTATGTTTTGGATCATTGTCTTGTTGGAAGACAAATATCCGTCCCAGTCTCAGGTCTTTTGCAGACTCCATCAGGTTTTCTTCCAGAATGGTCCTGTATTTGGCTACATCCATCTTCCCATCAATTTTAACCATCTTCCCTGGCCCTGCTTAAGCAAAGCAGGCCCAAACCATGATGCTGCCACCACCATGTTTGACAGTGGGGATGGTGTGTTCAGCTGTGTTGCTTTTACGCCAAACAACGTTTTGCATTGTTGCCAAAAAGTTAAATTTTGGTTTCATCTGACCAGAGCACCTTCTTCCACATGTTTGGTGTGTCTCCCAGGTGGCTTGTGGCAAACTTTAAACAACACTTTTTATGGATATCTTTAAGAAATGGCTTTCTTCTTGCCACTCTTCCATAAAGGCCAGATTTGTGCAATATACGACTGATTGTTGTCCTATGGACAGAGTCTCCCACCTCAGCTGTAGTTCTGCAGTTCATCCAGAGTGATCATGGGCCTCTTGGCTGCATCTCTGATCAGTCTTCTCCTTGTATGAGCTGAAAGTTTAGAGGGACGGCCAGGTCTTGGTAGATTTGCAGTGGTCTGATACTCCTTCCATTTCAATATTATCGCTTGCACAGTGCTCCTTGGGATGTTTAAAGCTTGGGAAATTTATTTGTATCCAAATCCGGCTTTAAACTTCTTCACAACAGTATCTCGGACCTGCCTGGTGTGTTCCTTGTTCTTCATGATGCTCTCTGCGCTTTTGACGGACCTCTGAGACTATCACAGTGCAGGTGCATTTATACGGAGACTTGATTACACACAGGTGGATTGTATTTATCATCATTAGTCATTTAGGTCAACATTGGATCATTCAGAGATCCTCACTGAACTTCTGGAGAGTTTGCTGCACTGAAAGTAAAGGGGCTGAATAATTTTGCACGCCCAATTTTTCAGTTTTTGATTTGTTAAAACAGTTTGAAACATCCAATAAATGTCGTTCCACTTCATGATTGTGTCCCACTTGTTGTTGATTCTTCACAAAAAAATACAGTTTTATATCTTTATGTTTGAAACCTGAAATGTGGCAAAAGGTCGCAAAGTTCAAGGGGGCCGAATACTTTCGCAAGGCACTGTATCTATATAGAGAGATGGGGCATACATCTATATAGAGACATGGTGTCACACCCTGATCTGTTTCACCTGTCTTTGTGCTTTACTACACCCCCCCAGGTGTCGCCCATCTTCCCCATTATCCCTTGTGTATTTACACCTGTGTTCTCTGTTTGTCTGTTGCCAGTTTGTTTTGTTCGTAGAACCTACCAGTGTTTTTCCCCTCGCTCCTGTCTTGTCTTAGTCTTGTCTTCCTGTTTTCTAGTTTTTTCCCGGCTTTGCCCCTTCTGCCTGTCCCGACCCTGAGCCTGTCTGCCGTCCTGTACCTTTGTCGCACTACTCTGGTTTATCGACTTCTGCCTGCCCTGACCCTGAGCCTGCCTGCCATCCTGTAACTTTGTCCCACTACTCTGGTTTATCGACTTCTGCCTGCCCTGACCCTGAGTCTGCCTGCCATCCTGTACCTTTGCCCCACAACTCTGGATGACCAAGCTCTGCCTGACCTGACCTGACTCTGAGCCTGCCTGCCATCCTGTACCTTTGCCCCTGTTCTTGTAATAAACATTGTAACTTCGACACAGTCTGCATCTGGGTCTTACCTTAAAACATGATAAATGGAGCATACATCTACATAGAGAGATGGGACATAAATATAAATCCAGAGATGGGACAGAACGTGTCTCCTTCCTGAGCGGTATGACGGCTGCGTGGTCCCATGGTGTTTATACTTGCGTACTATGTTTGTACAGATGAACGTGGTACCTTCAGGCTTTTGGAAATTGCTCCCAAGGATGAACCAGACTTGTGGAGGTCTACATTTTTTTTCAAAGGCAAGGATATTGCTGCCAGTAAGATTGCACCTAAATCAACCATTTATCGGATCATCAAGAACTTCAAGGAGAGCGGTTCAATTGTTGTGAAGAAGGCTTCAGGGCGCCCAAGAAAGTCCAGCAAGCGACAGGACCGTCTCCTAAAGTTGATTCAGCTGCGGGGTCAGGGCCCCCCAACAAGTACAGAGCTTTCTCAGGAATGGCAGCAGGCAGGTGTGAGTGCATCTGCACACACAGTGAGGCTGTCACGCCCTGACCTTAGTTATCTTTATTATTTGGTTAGGTCAGGGTGTGACAAGGGTGGTTTGTTTAGTTTTTGTATTGTGTAGGGGGTTTTGTATGTCTAGGGGTTTTCTAGTCTAGGTGTTTATATGTCTATGGTTGCCTAGATTGGTTCTCAATCAGAGGCAGCTGTTTATCATTGTCTCTGATTGGGAACCATATTTAGGTAGCCATATTCCTTGGTTATTTTGTGGGTTGTTATTCTATGTTTAGTTGCCTGTTCTGCACTAGCCATATAGCTTCACGGTATGTTTGGTTGTTTTGTATAGTTTTGTTCAGTGTTCTCTCTTTCATTAAAGAGTTATGTACGCTTACCAAGCTGCGCCTTGGTCTCATCAATATGACGAACGTGACAGAGGCAAAGACTTTTGGAGGATGACCTGGTGTCAAGAAGGGCAGCAAAGAAGCCACTTCTCTCCAGGAAAAACATCAGGGATAGACTTATATTCTGCAAAAGGTACAGGAATTGGACTGCTGAGGACTGGGGTAAAGTCCTTTTCTCTGATGAATCCCCTTTACGATTGTTTGGGGCATCCAGAAAAAAGCAGAAAAAAGAAAAAATTTGACATTTATGAAATGCTTGTAATTATACTTCAGAATTCCATAGTAACATCTGACAAAAATATCTAAAGACACTGAAGCGGCAAACTTTGTGAAAATGTATATTTGTGTCATTCTTGTCACGGACGTTGTCGTGGAAATGACCGGACCAAGGTGCAGCATGGTGAGCATACATTTTCCTTTATTTATGTAAATGTCGCCAACAAAACAAGAAACAAACAACGACCGTGAAGCTTACTAGGGCTATACTGCCACTAACAAAGATAACTACCCACAAAATAAAGGAAAAAAGGCTGCCTAAGTATGATTCCCAATCAGAGACAACGATAGACAGCTGTCCATGATTGAGAACCATACCCGGCCAAAACATAGAAACAGAAAACATAAAAATAAAGAAACGAGAATGCCCACCCTAGTCACACCCTGGCCTAACCAAAATAGATAATAAAAGCCACTCAATTCTCAAAACATTTGGCCATGACTGTAGATGTCCTATCCGACTTGTCAAAACTGCAGTTTTGTTAACAAGAAATGTGTGGAGTGGTTGAAAAAATAGTTTTAATGACTCCAATCTAGGTGTATGTAAACTTCCGACATCAACTGTACATCTATATAGATAGATGGGTCATATATATACAGTGCCTTGCGAAAGTATTCGGCCCCCTTGAACTTTGCGACCTTTTGCCACATTTCAGGCTTCAAACATAAAGATATAAAACTGTATTTTTTTGTGAAGAATCAACAACAAGTGGGACACAATCATGAAGTGGAACGACATTTATTGGATATTTCAAACTTTTTTAACAAATCAAAAACTGAAAAATTGGGCGTGCAAAATTATTCAGCCCCTTTACTTTCAGTGCAGCAAACTCTCTCCAGAAGTTCAGTGAGGATCTCTGAATGATCCAATGTTGACCTAAATGACTAATGATGATAAATACAATCCACCTGTGTGTAATCAAGTCTCTGTATAAATGCACCTGCACTGTGATAGTCTCAGAGGTCCGTTAAAAGCGCAGAGAGCATCATGAAGAACAAGGAACACACCAGGCAGGTCCGAGATACTGTTGTGAAGAAGTTTAAAGCCGGATTTGGATACAAAAAGATTTCCCAAGCTTTAAACATCCCAAGGAGCACTGTGCAAGCGATAATATTGAAATGGAAGGAGTATCAGACCACTGCAAATCTACCAAGACCTGGCCGTCCCTCTAAACTTTCAGCTCATACAAGGAGAAGACTGATCAGAGATGCAGCCAAGAGGCCCATGATCACTCTGGATGAACTGCAGAGATCTACAGCTGAGGTGGGAGACTCTGTCCATAGGACAACAATCAGTCGTATATTGCACAAATCTGGCCTTTATGGAAGAGTGGCAAGAAGAAAGCCATTTCTTAAAGATATCCATAAAAAGTGTTGTTTAAAGTTTGCCACAAGCCGCCTGGGAGACACACCAAACATGGAAGAAGGTGCTCTGGTCAGATGAAACCAAAATTGAACTTTTTGGCAACAATGCAAAACGTTATGTTTGGCGTAAAAGCAACACAGCTGAACACACCATCCCCACTGTCAAACATGGTGGTGGCAGCATCATGGTTTGGGCCTGCTTTTCTTCAGCAGGGACAGGGAAGATGGTTAAAATTGATGGGAAGATGGATGGAGCCAAATACAGGACCATTCTGGAAGAAAACCTGATGGAGTCTGCAAAAGACCTGAGACAGGGACGGAGATTTGTCTTCCAACAAGACAATGATCCAAAACATAAAGCAAAATCTACAATGGAATGGTTCAAAAATAAACATATCCAGGTGTTAGAATGGCCAAGTCAAAGTCCAGACCTGAATCCAATCGAGAATCTGTGGAAAGAACTGACAACTGCTATTCACAAATGCTCTCCATCCAACCTCACTGAGCTCGAGCTGTTTTGCAAGGAGGAATGGGAAAAAAATTCAGTCTCTCGATGTGCAAAACTGATAGAGACATACCCCAAGCGACTTACAGCTGTAATCGCAGCAAAAGGTGGCGCTACAAAGTATTAACTTAAGGGGGCTGAATAATTTTGCACGCCCAATTTTTCAGTTTTTGATTTGTTAAAAAAGTTTGAAATATCCAATAAATGTCGTTCCACTTCATGATTGTGTCCCACTTGTTGTTGATTCTTCACAAAAAAATACAGTTTTATATCTTTATGTTTGAAGCCTGAAATGTGGCAAAAGGTCGCAAAGTTCAAGGGGGCCGAATACTTTCGCAAGGCACTGTATATATATATATACACTGCTCAAAAAATTAAAGGGAACACTAAAATAACACATCCTAGATCTGAATGAATGAAATATTCTTATTAAATACTTTTTTCTTTACATAGTTGAATGTGCTGACAACAAAATCCCACAAAAATTATCAATGGAAATCAAATGTATCAACCCATGGAGGTCTGGATTTGGAGTCACACTCTAAATTAAAGTGGAAAACCACACTACAGGCTGATCCAACTTTGATGTAATGTCCTTAAAACAAGTCAAAATGAGGCTCAGTAGTGTGTGTGGCCTCCACGTGCCTGTATGACCTCCCTACAATGCCTGGGCATGCTCCTAATGAGATGGCGGATGGTCTCCTGAGGGATCTCCTCCCAGACCTGGACTAAAGCATCCGCCAACTCCTGGACAGTCTGTGGTGCAACATGGTGTTGGTGGATGGAGCGAGACATGATGTCCCAGATGTGCTCAATTGGATTCAGGTCTGGGGAACGGGAGGGCAAGTCCATAGCATCAATGCCTTCCTCTTGCAGAAACTGCTGACACACTCCAGCCACATGAGGTCTAGCATTGTCTTGCATTAGGAGGAACCCAGGGCCAACCGCACCAGCATATGGTCTCACAAGGGGTCTGAGGATCTCATCTCGGTACCTAATGGCAGTCAGGCTACCTCTGGCGAGCACATGGAGGGCTGTGCGGCCCCCCAAAGAAATGCCACCCCACACCATGACTGACCCACCGCCAAACCGGTCATGCTGGAGGATGTTGCAGGCAGCAGAACGTTCTCCACGGCGTCTCCAGACTCTGTCACGTCTGTCACATGTGCTCAGTGTGAACCTGCTTCTGTGAAGAGCACAGGGCGCCAGTGGCGAATTTGCCAATCTTGGTGTTCTCTGGCAAATGCCAAACGTCCTGCACGGTGTTGGGCTGTAAGCACAACCCCCACCTGTGGAAGTCGGGCCCTCATACCACCCTCATGGAGTCTGTTTCTGACCGTTTGAGCAGACACATGCACATTTGTGGCCTGCTGGAGGTCATTTTGCAGGGCTCTGGCAGTGCTCCTCCTTGCACAAAGGCGGAGGTACCGGTCCTGCTGCTGGGTTGTTGCCCTCCTACGGCCTCCTCCACGTCTCCTGATGTACTGGTCTGTCTCCTGGTAGCGCCTCCATGCTCTGGACACTACGCTGACAGACACAACAAACCTTCTTGCCACAGCTCGCATTGATGTGCCATCCTGGATGAGCTGCACTACCTGAGCCACTTGTGTGGGTTGTAGACTCTGTCTCATGCTACCACTAGAGTGAAAGCACCGCCAGCATTCAAAAGTGACCAAAACATCAGCCAGGAAGCATAGGAACTGAGAAGTGGTCTGTGGTCACCACCTGCAGAACCACTCCTTTATTGGGGGTGTCTTGCTAATTGCCTATAATTTCCACCTGTTGTCTATTCCATTTGCACAACAGCATGTGAAATGTATTGTCAATCAGTGTTGATTCCTAAGTGGACAGTTTGATTTGAGCAGTGTATATAGATAGATAGATAGATAGATAGATAGATAGATAGATAGATAGATAGATAGATAGATAGATAGAGAGAGACGACTGGGCGGGGGTGGAGGAGGTTAAACAGGATATCTAAATAGCTATCTGTGAGCCTGACACACCCGACAATGGGACACACTAACTATAGCCTATATTTATTGAACAATCTAGTGTGTTCCGCCTGTGTTCTATGGATGTATAATTTGGCACTGAGCAAGAGACATGCCCAGATAGAGGCTATATGCCCTCAATGATAACAAGAGCAGATAGCAGTGAAATATACTAGAGAATAAGTGGCAAAAATAGATCATTGTTACATGGTAGTTGATGTTTTGGAGGACTGTGCTCCTATGTCCTAGTGACTCAGTCTAGAATGGAGCCACCCTGGACTTCCTGGTCCCAATCTGCTGAGGCCAGAAACCAGTCTGGAAGTATATAATACACCACTGGTCTGCCAAGAGAAATGGTTCACGGGCTGATTAGCTCCTAGAGTAAGGTAGACTGACACATGAACAAGTACCGGAGTGTATGCACAGACCGACAGACAGACATACACACAAACAGAAAAACACAACATTACGCTACACTTGAACCTAGCCACCTTATGACTATGACCTGAGCAATAAAGGCATTAGAGACGAGACCATAATAAACCCAGTCTAACATCTGCTGCTTTTTCTTAGAAAACAAGGAAACAGTGCTAAAAGAAACGTAAGAAAGCAGTTGAGGCATTAGGGCCTTGGGCACTTACCACTCCTTGGAAGGATGGAGGGATCAGGCCACAGTATATGGGGATGAAACAGCTACACAGCAGTGCCTGTAGACACATCAGAGAGAGAGAGATGTTACACAGTCCAACCCAGTTTAAATTACATACAACTCATGTAAACAGTCAATGGCAAGGCCAGTAGGTGAAAGGTCAAATATGTATGGGATATGTCTGGGATATGGAAAAACTCAAGTGCTCAGGGGTGTTCAGGGCCCATATTCACAATGCGTTTTACAGTATGAGTACTGATCTGCGATCAGGTGCCACCTCCTTATCCAACTGATCCTAGATCAGTACTCGTACTCGGATATGTTTTGTGAATAGCAGCCCAGGTGGGTTGAGTGGGGACACTCACCTGGATGAGCTCCTCCTTGGACTTGAACTCGGACACAATGACGTTTTGTCCATCAGACACGCGAGTGAGTGACACACACAGCCTCCCGGAGGCGAGTGTGTGCGCGTCGGCGGGCAGGTCACGCTCCAGGCCCGACCTGATGACCTTGACCAGGTTGAAGGAGGGGTGGAGGGGACCCAGGTTACGCTTCCGGGCCTCCTTGACTGTCTCGATCACATCCTCACAGCACTTAGCTAGAGGAGGGGAGAGACGGAGAGACAGTGTGTTAGTTGTGTTTGGGCCTTCCATTGGGAGGGATTGGATGTTTTCTATTCAAAGGAAGATTGATTCTCAAGGGAACTAAACAGTGATCTGTAGCTCACAAAAAAAACTTTCTCCACTGGTTTAACGTATTTACTGCTCTGCACCTGTACTGAGCTAGTTATGTGTGTTCATCTTGTCTACACTTGGATGGAATGGATCTAAAGACTGTTATACACACAGACAGAATTCCAGTAAAGAAAATCAAGTGATTACAAAAACACTGAGGTAGTCTTATCTGGCTGAAATAAGGATGTTCCTCGTACTTTCAGTGGAACACATTGGAGTCACTGAGTGACAGTGAAACTCTGAGGTCATGAAACTCTCAGGTCATGAACGGTAACCTATATCTTCCTTCTGCCAATTTTCACAACAATCCAGTACTTTCTTTTGACTCTTAATGATGCCTTTATTGACTGTTCACTCAATTGTTATCCCTCTATTACTATTTCAATCTCTCACCCTCTTTAACTCTCTCTCTCTCGCTCTCATTTAGATAGGACACAACTGGGACACTTACTAAGTTCCCCAGTCTTTTGTCTCTTCACTATAAGGTTATTGGGTTTAAAAGACAGTGAAAGAGACATGGTATCACACCGAGACTCAGCTAAGAGTCACGTTCTATGTCAAGCTGGGGCATGTTTGCTCTTAATCATGATTGTGTTTTCCCTCAGTCAGCGAGATCTATCAGTACCATTGGGAGGCCTCTGATCTAGAGGACCAATAGGTCAATAGTCCTATAACTGACCCAGATGACATTTATCAATGGTGTGACATGATCAATGAGTGGAAGGCTACCATATTTAAACACAGGCAGCCATTTTGGCTCTAACCATGTAATTATGTAATTCTTAATAATTAGTAGTTTATTACATGAAAATAATTACATGCCATTTAGCAGATGATTTTATCCAAAGAGATGTACAGTCATGTGTGAATACATTTTGTGTCTGTGTGGACCCGGGAATTGAACCCACTACCCTGGCGTTAAAAGCGCCATGTTCTACACTAAGCTACAAAGGAGCCCCAGTATAACCACCTATCTATTACATAAGAGCAAAGTTTTAAGCATTGCTGAAATAATTTCCCCCGTGTATCAAGGCCACAAGTGATTATTCTTTAAAGGTAATTTAGTTGCTAATCTAAAATTGCGACTTTTGCGTAAAAGTCACCATCCAGGCATTCATTCCACTGATGACAGGGTGCGATGAACTCAAGGGGCCAGTGTAGGGTATTGGATGCTCACCTATGGATGCCTGGCTGGCGAGCACCGAGGCGGTTAGGGCACCGGCCGAAGCCCCGTAAATCTTGGTGGCACCTTTGATGAGGTAGGGCGCTTGTTCCAACAGGCAGCTGGCCACTCCAATGTGATAGATCCCCAGGAACCCGCAGCCGGCGAACGATAGATTCCATTCCTTCGTTAGGTCGAACATCCCGGGTGGACAGTCCTTGGAGAGAACCTAGACGTTTGGGTAAATGCGCTTGTAATAATGACTCCCAAATGTTACCCTTGGAGTCTATGACAAGTTCCCTTCATTACTGAATGTCAACAACAGTTCCGAAAGAGGACGGCTCAAACTAGCGCACACTACTCAGTCTACTCCTCTCGTGTAACGTACAAAGAGACAGTTATGTATTGAGAATCGCGGGAGGGCTGACTTGCCATAAACTTCCCGGTTCTAGAACAGGGCAAGTCTGGCCAATCCGCATAAGGAGGCTGAGCCTTATTTTAGGTGGAGCCACGCCCCCACATTCTGCATCGGTAACACATGAGAGCGATGCAATCCATTCATGTCTATTCTATTCTAATATATTATATTCAAATCTATATTCGTTTCACCTGCCTGCTTTACTGTGACAAGTCGAACTTTATTATTAACCGATTTGAGCCTATAGGCTAACATCCAGAGCATTCCATAGGCTCATGATACCATTCACGTATATTTAAAAACATAATCTGTTGATTTGATCTTCCAAGAACAAGAGGCCTACCTGCATCATATTGAATGCTTCGCGTACGCTTGAAGGCGTTCCTCTTCCGGCTACAGAGACTAGTGAGCACGCGCATACCCCGCCACAGCGAACTGGTGCTGAAGCTGAAGAGGAGGCGCTTGCATTACATGATCGCATACAATTCCATCACGTTGCAACGACGTGATTGGCTGAAGCCTGAAGGCCAAGGAGTACTTCGCTCACGCACTATCACGTCCTAGCCAAGCCATACTCAAGAGGAAACAAATTATCGCTCTCAAAACAAATCTAATTATAACCGTTGAATTGATTACAAAGATATTTTCGTTTGGTGCCCGTTTTGAGGATGGCCGAGAGCGGAGGATGGCCGAGAGGAGGCAGACACGCCAAGCAGAGCAAATACTTCAAGTTTGATGGAGTGCGCCTCCCACCCTTCTGCAGAGGAAAGATGGAGGAGATCGCCAACTTCTCCCTCAGAAGTAGCGAATTATGGATTGTCATGTATCCCAAGTCAGGTTAACAATATTGACATGTGTTGATGCTATGCAATATGTTAGTGCAGTACCCTCACTACCCTGAGATGCAGCATGCTGTAGGCTTGAGAATGCAGGGTCTTAGGTGTATCAGTGGAGGCTCCTTGGAGGAGGGAGGGGAGGACCATCCTACTCAGTGAATGTAATAAAAATAAAAATAGAGAACAATTAAAAAGTTATCCTTTTTAGATAAAACTATACAACAAATATTGATATCACCACATAAACTGATTAAAACACACTGTTTTGCAATGGTCAGTAGCCTCAACAGCACTCTCTGGGGTAGCACCATGGTGTAGCCGGAGAACAGATATTTTCCACACTCCTCTGGGTCCATTGACTTCCATACAAAATCTAGGAGGCTCATGGTTCTCATCAACCTTCCATAGATTTACACATTCATTTTGACAACTTCTGGAGGACGTCCTCCAACCTATCAGAACTCTTGCAACATGAACTGATATATTGTCCACCCAATCAAAGGATCAGAGAATTAATCTAGTATAGAAAGCTTAATCTAAAGCTAGCTAGCACTGCAGTGCATAAAATATGGTGAGTAGTTGACTCAAAGAGAGAGAAAGACAATAATTGAACAGTTTTATACAGAAGCAGCAGAGAGAGAGCTACAATGCATTGCTTTGTCATTATGGGGTATTGTGTGGAGATTGATGAGGATTTTTTATTTTATTTAATCCATTTTTAGAACAAGGCTGTAACGTAACAAAATTTTGAAAAAGACAAGGGGTCTGATTATATTCCGAAGTATAGCTTACAGCTAATTAGCTAGCTAATGCAGCTAGCTAATTTAGCCTACTCAAATACCCGGCTCAAACAGAGAGGAATGCTATTTATGCTAGCTAGCTGGCTAAGGCTATCCAACACTGGAACTCTTCCAAGTCAAGGTAAGCTTTCGGTTTTACTTATTTATTACCATCGGGTCCCGACGGTGTAACTGCTAAACTGCTTGCTGTACACTGTACTGCGTGATTTTAACTGGTTAACAAACGTTTTAGTTCTAGTAGCTATGTTAACTATGACATTAGCTAATATGGTGACAATGATGTAGGCTGTGTGTAATGGTTAGCGGTTATGGTACTGTATGAAGGTTTGGCTTGGACAGGTTTTTGGTCACAGACAGCTGTTGTGTTCTGCACTGAACTCTATGAGCAAAGGGAAAAGGTGAGAGGAGGAGAGCACATAGATGCGAGAAGGAAATATACAACGAGCAAAGTGATGATGCTGTTCGTATGTGGCTGCTATGAAAGTGAATTGTGTGTGATCAGTGGTGTATTAACTCGGCCGAGTCTGTTGAAAAAAGTTTCTTAAATGAAACAAATGGAACGAAACGGGGATAAACCTACTTGAATTTGTCCAATAGAAACTCTTGCTTGCAACTGTTTGATTACACTGTGGATCAGCTTGATGCAAGCAAGAGTGTGCAAGGCGGTATTCAATGTGACACTGTCTATCATCTTAATTACTCCAACTTGTACCTTGGCCTGTGCACCTACGTTACAAACTTTCATTTGTAGGCTAGGCTGTAGGAACCTCATGAAGGGTATAGGAGAAAGTAGAGTAGTAGCCTAAACCTATCGATGTTACATTGAGGTTGTTGAATTGAATATGAATGACTGTCCTCCCTAATCTTAAACAGCTACGACCGCCACTCGTGTAGGTCTATAGTTGCTTTAGAAAGACAATGTCCCGTGGCAGCAGCTCAGGTTGATGTTATTTTGATCTTTCCTTGAAGACAACTAATAGAAAGGCTTCAGAATGGCCAGTGAAATATGTGAAACATATTTGGTGGACAAAAATAACTAGCCTGTCATTGCACAGTATTTGCATATTTCCCAGTGATCTTTGCCCAAACTTAACTTTTCAGTGAGGTTTGTTGTGTGAACCCTACAAAAATGCTGGCACAATGGCAGTGTTGAACTGCCAAGCCTGACTCTTTTCTCTGTAAGTGTGCCTTAAAAACTTATTGGTGACAGGGGGGCAGTATTGAGTAGCTTGGATGAATAAGGTGCCCAGAGTAAACTGCCTGCTACTCTATTATTGGATAGAAAACACTCTGAAGTTTCTAAAACTGTTTGAATGATGTCTGTGAGTATAACAGAACTCATATGGCAGGTGAAAACCTGAGAAAAATCCAACCAGGAAGTGGGAAATCTGAGGCTTGTAGTTTTTCTTAACTCAGTCCCTATTGTAGATAGATACAGTGGGATATTGGTTATGTTGCACTTCCTAAGGCTTCCACTAGATGTCAACAAACGTTAGAACTTTGTTTGAGGATTCTACTGTGAAGTGGGACAGAATGAGAGAGGAATGAGCCAGGTGTCTGGCAGATTGCCACAGGCTCTGAGGCGCGGTGACGAGAGAGTTAGCTCTCGTTCCATTGAATTTCTACAGACATAGGAATTCTCCTTTTGGATTTGTTTACCAAACGCCCTAACAAAAGAAGCTATTTGAACATAAATGATGGACATTATCAAACAAAACAAACATTTATTGTGGAACTGCGATTCCTGGGAGTGCATTTTGATGATCATCAAAGGTAAGTGAATATTTATAATGCTATTTCTGACTAATGTCGACCACCCAATATGGCAGATATATTTTTGCTGCTTTGTTGTCTGAATGCTGTACTCAGATTATTGCATGGTTTGCTTTTTCCGTAAAGTAAAAAAAAAAAATCTGACACAGCGGTTTCATTAAGGAGAAGTATATCTCTAATTCCATGTATAACAGTTGTATTTTCATCAACATTTATAATGAGTATTTCTGTAAATAGATGTGGCTCTCTGCACAACCACTGCATGTTTTAGAACTACTGAACGTAACGTAATTATCAAACAAAACAAACATTTATTGTGGAACTGCGATTCCTGGGAGTGCATTCTGATGAAGATCATCAAAGGTAATTGAATATTTATTGTGTTATTTCTGACTAATGTCGACCACCCAATATGGCGGATATCTTTTTGCTGCTTTGTTGTCTGAACGCTGTACTCAGATTATTGCATGGTTTGCTTTTAACGTAAAGTTTTTTAAAAAATCTGACACAGCGATTTCATTAAAGGTCCACTGTGTAGTTTTTGTATGACCTGACCAATTTCAGATAGGTGGGGGAAGAAGGTTCTTCTCATCACTCCTATCAATGCCAACTAACAGGTACATGGGGGGAGGGCTTGGAATTGAGGTTGGTTTAGGAGTTGGGTCTTGTAATACTGTGTTCGTAACCAAGTGGGAGGTTGGAATTTACCAGTTGTGAAGTCGTAAATACCAGATTTATTTAAGTGCTTGAACGCTGATTGGCTAAAGGCCAACAAGCTGCATAAACTATGAAAGAAAAGTACAGCAATCATGCTTGTAACCAAATTATAGTGTTCAAAACCACATTAATAGATTGATTTTTATAAATAATGTTTTGATGTTACATGTAGCCCTTTACACTCATATACAGAGCTGTGAAGGACAGAGCCTGGGGTCTGACATCATGTATAGCATGTTACTGTTCAGTCACAATGTTCCAATTTTGCCGTTTATCAGTGCCCAAATCAGCCGTTTTCAACCTGTATACAATTACTGTTGATGTTTACACAATCCAAAAACGGTCCATTATAAATCGCAATCTGGGTCAGGTGGGCATCCTTTGAAAGCCTGTTCGATTGTCAACATGACTAGCTAAGTTAAATACAATATTACAGTGTTAGGCTTTCCCAAAGCAAATCAGTGAAACTAATTCTGGTGCGCATGGATAGGAGTCATGAGTCATTAAGAGGCGTGTGCCGCGGCATATTTTCTTCACAGTAGACAAACACAGGCTCATTGTGTTCAGAATAACATGACGTGACACAATGTCATCTTGTCAACATAGTCAAACATAGTGATCATAAACGTTGGCGTGTTTTATGATATAGAATTGTGAAGTGCACATTTGACTTGTTTGGTTTGCTTGTATGACAATTAAAGCAGCATTTATTATAATCCTCAACGTCTCATCTTTCAAAATACAAGGAGTCCTCTTAACTTACAGCATTTCCCTCAGTCAGACAACAAAAGATTTGCAAAAGTTGCCCAATTAGCAGGAGGGACGGGGGCAAATTCGCATGAGGTGCTCAAGTTCAGAATGGCTGCCAGTCAAAACCCATACAGATTTTGACTGACAGTCAGTAATTGTGTGCTGGTGAGGATGCAGGGTTGTGTTCCAAGCAAAACAACTACAAAAGTGTGCTTTCTCTAGTTCCTCGATGACACAGCTAGGAGCTCAAAAAAAGCACCTCAGAGTTTAAGACTCTTTGAGTCATGAAAGCGCTTTGAAATGACTTAAATGTGCACACTTTGGAGAGGTGTGTGGTTAGTTGTCTGACTGGATACACCAGTTAGTCTTCTCACTCAAACCCTTGTCATGTGTTTGTCTTATGTTGCATCTACACCACATTTTTCCAGGAATATTCTTATCGGGTCACTGAATGTATACAGAGTATAACATGTCATCATCAAGAAATGCAGCGTAAATGCACATAAAATCAACAGTTTAAGTGTTTCCAATGACATCAGTGTGCATTGTGTGATTTTAACCAATTATGAGTAGGTATTGCCTACTAATTGGTTATCTTCCTCTTTTTTTTAACTACAAAACATAGAAACATGCAATTTTCATGTTGATGTTGGGGTGATGCTGGAGATAATGCAGCACATTTTTTTTTAAATGTCTCTTTTAAACACTGTACAGGAAATATGTATTCTTTTGCATTTGATGTGATATGAAAGTAGAATGCTTTGTGATTGTAGACCCTTATCGCAATTGAGATTGTTGGGGGTGGTGCTGGAGATGATAGATATAATAGATATAGATATTTCCCTTTAACACAGTTGCAGCCAACAGTACTTCTCAGTTTCAACAATTTTCTGCCGTCCATCCGTTTCACACGTCATTCAAAGACGCTTCCGTAAACAAGCCGTAAACATGGAAATAGAGCCGTGTGGTGGTAAGAAGGAAGTGGTGGTCTGGAAGGGAGATACAAAAAGGAAACATTAAGAGCACGTTAACATAAAGGTGCTCGAAATGATAAAGTAGGGCCAGGTGACTAAAGGAAATGGACATATAGCGTCGATAAACTTAGGAGCCTGCCAGGACTAAATATAACTAGAACAGAGCATTAGCATAATCGTTAGCATAAACGGAGGGGCATAGATATATTACATAAATAACACTTACATCTACACGACTATATAATAATATAAAGGCACTTACATCATCATATCATGCACGTAGGATTGATATGCTGCTTATATGGGGAAACAGGAGAGACAAATGCAGAGGGGAGGTGATTAGGGAGTGGGAACAGGTATGGAGGGAAAGGGCTTGACATGTTTTGACAGTTGGAGTCCTGTAGGGGTGCACCCCGCATTTAACCTAACCCCTCAACGACTACTCATTTACATTTTAGTCATTTAACAGACGCTCTTATCAATAGTGATTAGGGTTAAATGCCTTGCTCAAGGGTACAGACAGATTTTCCACCTAGTCATCTCAGGGATTCAAACCAGTGACCTTTCAGTTACTGGCCCAACGCTCCTAACCGCTAGGCTACGGCTAAAACATTAAATTCGAAAAATATTGTGATATGACATTTAAGCTATATCACCCTACACACAACGCATCTCTTTAATAATAAAACAATAATGCTTGGGTTTTATATAGCATTCATCATGGAACCAAATATGATGTTATTAGACTCTGTATTGTAAGCTTTGTACATCTTGTCCCCACTGCAAGCTCAAAACATGATGTCCCTAAAGCCAGTATTAGACATGGTTATGGCAGACAGGCATTCGTTTTGCGGGACATGATGTGGCCTGTCATTACTTCATAAGCCTCGATCACATGAAGCCAATTCTAGTGAAGCTAACTGTTGGATTATCTTGAAATTCCTATTTTATTTGATTGTGGTCAGTGCCACTGGGCTCTGTTTTGTGACTTGGTTTCCAGAAAGACATCATAACTACTGAGAGACATGATTGTTAATTGTAATGTGTTGGATGCATGGATTCTGTGGGACTTGCTGATTCTATGGGATTTAATGTGGTGTGTCATTGCCTCTGGATCTTATATGCCCAATGATGGGTAACCAGGCTGTCTAGTATCTGATCTCTACTTCACAGAAACAGTGTTTGTTTCCCTTTAAGAGAGGGTTCATGGAAGCCAACTACATAATTTGGGGTGTGAGGTTGGCATAGCTGTGAAATCTCTTGTCCTAGGCTACTGTAGGGCAAGTCTCTGTCACAGACAGTGGGAGACGCTAAAAGCTGACAAGTTGCACATTGAGAAAGACCAGATTTGGAAAGAGAAATATAGTTTGGTAAATGTTTGCCTGACATAGCACTATACTGGTTTAGTTTGGGCTGTGAATATTTCCCTCATTGGTGTCATATTCCATTTTAACTAATGACTAACCGTTTAACTAATGACTAACCACTAATGACTAACCATCCGCGACGCATATAAGGCCCTGCCCCGCTCTCCTTTCAGAAAAGCTGACCACGACTCCATTTTGTTGATCCCTGCCTACAGACAGAAACTAAAACAAGAAGCTCCCGCGCTGAGGTCTGTTCAACGCTGGTCCGACCAATCTGATTCCACACTTCAAGACTGCTTCCATCATGTGGACTGGGATATGTTTCGTATTGCGTCAGACAACAACATTGACGAATACGCTGATTCGGTGAGCGAGTTCATTAGAACGTGCGTTGAAGATGTCGTTCCCATAGCAACGATTAAAACATTCCCAAACCAGAAACCGTGGATTGATGGCAGCATTCGAGTGAAACTGAAAGCGCTAACCACTGCTTTTAATCAGGGCAAGGTGACCGGAAACATGACCGAATACAAACAGTGTAACTATTCCCTCCGCAAGGCAATCAAACAAGCTAAGCGTCAGTATAGAGACAAAGTAGAATCTCAATTCAACAGCTCAGACACAAGAGGTATGTGGCAGGGTCTACAGTCAATCACGGATTACAAAAAGAAAACCAGCCCCCTCAGGGACCAGGATGTCTTGCTCCCAGGCAGACTAAATAACTTTTTTGCCCGCTTTGAGGACTATACAGTGCCACTGACACGGCCCGCAACTAAAACATGCGGACTCTCCTTCACTGCAGCGACGTGAGGAAAACATTTAAACGTGTCAACCCTCGCAAGGCTGCAGGCCCAGACGGCATCCCCAGCCGCGCCCTCAGAGCATGCGCAGACCAGCTGTCTGGTGTGTTTACGGACATATTCAATCAATCCCTATCCCAGTCTGTTGTTCCCACATGCTTCAAGAGGGCCACCATTGTTCCTGTTCCCAAGAAAGCTAAGGTAACTGAGCTAAACGACTACCGCCCCGTAGCACTCACTTCCGTCATCATGAAGTGCTTTGAGAGACTAGTCAAGGACCATATCACCTCCACCCTACCTGACACCCTAGACCCACTCCAATTTGCTTACCGCTCAAATAGGTCCACAGACGATGCAATCTCAACCACACTGCACACTGCCCTAACCCATCTGGACAAGAGGAATACCTATGTGAGAATGCTGTTCATCGACTACATCTCGGCATTTAACACCATAGTGCCCTCCAAGCTCGTCATCAAGCTCGAGACCCTGGGTCTCGACCCCGCCCTGTGCAACTGGGTACTGGACTTCCTGACGGGCCGCCCCCAGGTGGTAAAGGGTAGGCAACAACATCTCCACCCCGCTGATCCTCAACACTGGGGCCCCACAAGGGTGCGTTCTGAGCCCTCTCCTGTACTCCCTGTTCACCCACAACTGCGTGGCCACGCACGCCTCCAACTCATTCATCAAGTTTGCGGATGACACAACAGTGGTAGGCTTGATTACCAACAACGACGAGACGGCCTACAGGGAGGAGGTGAGGGCCCTCGGAGTGTGGTGTCAGGAAAATAACCTCACACTCAACGTCAACAAAACTAAGGAGATGATTGTGGACTTCAGGAAACAGCAGAGGGAACACCCCCCTATCCACATCGATGGAACAGTAGTGGAGAGGGTAGTAAGTTTTAAGTTCCTCGGCGTACACATCACAGACAAACTGAATTGGTCCACCCACACAGACAGCATTGTGAAGAAGGCGCCTCTTCAACCTCAGGAGGCTGAAGAAATTTGGCTTGTCACCAAAAGCACTCACAAACTTCTACAGATGCACAATCGAGAGCATCCTGTCGGGCTGTATCACCGCCTGGTACGGCAACTGCTCCTCCCACAACCTTAAGGCTCTCCAGAGGGTAGTGAGGTCTGCACAACGCATCACCAGGGGCAAACTACCTGCCCTCCAGGACACCTACACCACCCGATGTCACAGGAAGGCCATAAAGATCATCAAGGACAACAACCACCCGAGCCACTGCCTGTTCACCCCGCTATCATCCAGAAGGCGAGGTCAGTACAGGTGCATCAAAGCTGGGACCGAGAGACTGAAAAACAGCTTCTATCTCAAGGCCATCAGACTGTTAAACAGCCACCACTAACATTGAGTGGCTGCTGCCAACACACTGACTCAACTCCAGCCACTTTAATAATGGGAATTGATGGGAAATGATGTAAAATACAGTGCCTTGCGAAAGTATTCGGCCCCCTTGAACTTTGCGACCATTTGCCACATTTCAGGCTTCAAACATAAAGATATAAAACTGTATTTTTTTGTGAAGAATCAACAACAAGTGGGACACAATCATGAAGTGGAACGACATTTATTGGATATTTAAAACTTTTTTAACAAATCAAAAACAGAAAAATTGGGCGTGCAAAATTATTCAGCCCCTTTACTTTCAGTGCAGCAAACTCTCTCCAGAAGTTCAGTGAGGATCTCTGAATGATCCAATGTTGACCTAAATGACTAATGATGATAAATACAATCCACCTGTGTGTAATCAAGTCTCCGTATAAATGCACCTGCACTGTGATAGTCTCAGAGGTCCGTTAAAAGCGCAGAGAGCATCATGAAGAACAAGGAACACACCAGGCAGGTCCGAGATACTGTTTTGAAGAAGTTTAAAGCCGGATTTGGATACAAAAAGATTTCCCAAGCTTTAAACATCCCAAGGAGCACTGTGCAAGCGATAATATTGAAATGGAAGGAGTATCAGACCACTGCAAATCTACCAAGACCTGGCCGTCCCTCTAAACTTTCAGCTCATACAAGGAGAAGACTGATCAGAGATGCAGCCAAGAGGCCCATGATCACTCTGGATGAACTGCAGAGATCTACAGCTGAGGTGGGAGACTCTGTCCATAGGACAACAATCAGTCGTATATTGCACAAATCTGGCCTTTATGGAAGAGTGGCAAGAAGAAAGCCATTTCTTAAAGATATCCATAAAAAGTGTCATTTAAAGTTTGCCACAAGCCACCTGGGAGACACACCAAACATGTGGAAGAAGGTGCTCTGGTCAGATGAAACCAAAATTGAACTTTTTGGCAACAATGCAAGACGTTATGTTTGGCGTAAAAGCAACACAGCTCATCACCCTGAACACACCATCCCCACTGTCAAACATGGTGGTGGCAGCATCATGGTTTGGGCCTGCTTTTCTTCAGCAGGGACAGGGAAGATGTTTAAAATTGATGGGAAGATGGATGGAGCCAAATACAGGACCATTCTGGAAGAAAACCTGATGGAGTCTGCAAAAGACCTGAGACTGGGACGGAGATTTGTCTTCCAACAAGACAATGATCCAAAACATAAAGCAAAATCTACAATGGAATGGTTCAAAAATAAACATATCCAGGTGTTAGAATGGCCAAGTCAAAGTCCAGACCTGAATCTAATCAAGAATCTGTGGAAAGAACTGAAAACTGCTGTTCACAAATGCTCTCCATCCAACCTCACTGAGCTTGAGCTGTTTTGCAAGGAGGAATGGGAAAAAATGTCAGTCTCTCGATGTGCAAAACTGATAGAGACATACCCCAAGCGACTTACAGCTGTAATCGCAGCAAAAGGTGGCGCTACAAAGTATTAACTTAAAGGGGCTGAATAATTTTGCACGCCCAATTTTTCAGTTTTTGATTTGTTAAAAAAGTTTGAAATATCAAATAAATGTTGTTCCACTTCATGATTGTGTCCCACTTGTTGATGATTCTTCACAAAAAAATACAGTTTTATATCTTTATGTTTGAAGCCTGAAATGTGGCAAAAGGTCGCTAAGTTCAAGGGGGCCGAATACTTTCGCAAGGCACTGTATATCACTAGCCACTTTAAACAATGCTACCTAATATAATGTTTACATACCCTACATTATTCATCTCATATGTATATGTATATACTGTACTCTATATCATCTACTGCATCTTTATGTAATACATGTATCACTAGCCACTTTAACTATGCGACTTTGTTTACATACTCATCTCATATGTATATACTGCACTCAATACCATCTACTGTATCTTGCCTATGCCGCTCTGTACCATCACTCATTCATATATCTTTATGTACATATTCTTTATCCCCTTACACTTGTGTCTATAAGGTGGTAGTTTTGGAATTGTTAGCTAGATTACTTGTTGGTTATTACTGCATTGTCGGAACTAGAAGCACAAGCATTTCGCTACACTCACATTAACATCTGCTAACCATGTGTATGTGACAAATAAAATTTGATTTGATTTGGATCGATCTTTTCCTCTAGATTTCAACTACCCATTACCCTTTCCTCTTAATTCTCTCTACCTCCCTCAGTCTGGCCTAGACATAATATAGGTAGGCCTACAGTACTGAGTATTACTACTGTTCTGTAGTACCCTCAGCCTAGACATCATACAGGTAGGCCTACAGTACTGAGTATTACTACTGTTCTGTAGTACCCTCAGTCTGGACTAGACATTATACAGGTAGGCCTACAGCACTGAGTATTACTACTGTTCTGTAGTACCCTCAGCCTGGCCTAGACATCATACAGGTAGGCCTACAACACTGATTATTACTACTGTTCTGTAGTACCCTCAGTCTGGACTAGACATTATACAGGTAGGCCTACAGCACTGATTATTACTACTGTTCTGGAGTACCCTCAGCCTGGCCTAGACATCATACAGGTAGGCCTACAGCACTGATTATTACTACTGTTCTGGAGTACCCTCAGTCTGGCCTAGACATCATACAGGTAGGCCTACAGCACTGAGTATTACTACTGTTCTGGAGTACCCTCAGTCAGAAAAATATTGTGATATGACATTTTGGCTATATCACCCTACACACAACTCATCTCTCTAATAATAATAATAATAATAATAATAATAATGTTTGGGTTTTATATAGCTTTTATCATGGACCCAAATGTGATCTTATTAGACTATGTTGTAAGCTTTGTACTAACACTAAAACCGCACTCAATGAGCTGTATACCGCCATAAGCAAACAGGAAAACGCTCATCCAGAGGTGGTGCTCCTAGTGGCCGCGGACTTTAATGCATACAAAGCTCTCCCTCCCCTCCATTTGGTAAATCTGACCATAATTCTATCCTCCTGATTCCTGCTTACATGCAAAAATTAAAGGAAGCACCAGTGACTCAGTCTAAAGAAAAGTGGACAGATTAAGCAGATGCTAAACTACAGGACTGTTTTGCTAGCTCAGACAGGAATATGTTCCGGGAATCTTCCGATGGCATTGAGGAGTACACCACATCTGTCACTGGCTTTATCAATAAGTGCATCGAGGACGTCGTCCCCACAGTGACTGTACGTAATTACCCCAACCAGAAGACATCAAACAGGCAAAGCGTCAATACAGGACAAAGATTGAATCATATTACACCGGCTCCGATGCTCGTCAGATGTGGCAGGGCCTGCAAACTATTACAGACTACAAAGGGAAGCACAGCCACAAGCTGCTCAGTGACACGAGCCTCCCAGACAAGCTACATGTTTCAAGCAGACCACCATAGTCCTTGTGCCCAAAACCACTAAGGTAACCTGCCTAAATGATTACCGACCCATAGCACTCACGTCTGTAGTCATGAAGTGCTTTGAAATGCTGGTCATGGCTCACATCAACAACATTATCCCAGAAACCCTAGACCCACTCAATTTGCATACCGCACCAACAGATCCACCGATGATGCAGTCTCTAGGGGCTTAGACAGCTGCCCTAGGGAATTCCTGATTCTACCTGTATTATGCTGGAGAGAACACCCTCTGTGTTTTGTTAGACAGGTAGCTCTTTATCCACAATATCGTAGGGAGTGTCAAGCCATAAAACTGACATTTTTCCAGCAGCAGACTGTTATCGATAATGTTAAAAGCCGCACTGAAGTCTAACAAAACAGCCCCCACAATCTTTTTATCATTATTTTCTCTCAGCCAATCATCAGTCATTTGTGTAAGTGCTGTGCTTGTTGAATGTCCTTCCCTATAAGCGTGCTGAAAGTCTGTTGTCAATTTGTTTACTGTAAAATAGCATTGTATCTGGTCAAACCCCATTTTTTCCAAAAGTTTACTAAGGGTTGCTGATTGGTCGGCTATTTGAGCCAGTAAAGGGGGCTTTATTATTCTTAGGTAGCAGAATGACTTTAGCCTCCCTCCAGGCCTGAGGGCACACACTTTCTTAAATTCGATATGTGGCACATAAGAGTGGCAGTATTGTCCTCTATTATCCTCAGTAACTTTCCATCCAAGTTGTCAGACCCCGCTGGCCTGTCATTGTTTATAAGACAACAATCATTTGTGTGTGTGTGAGTGAGTGAGTGAGTGAGTGAGTGAGTGAGTGAGTGAGTGAGTGAGTGAGTGAGTGAGTGAGTGAGTGAGAGAGAGAACTCGTACACCCTGGGCAAGCTGGTAGTTCTGGTTGTACTTCCACATTCGTTCACCAGCTCCAAAACATCTGTGTCAGGGTCCTCTCTATGGAAGTCAACCCTCATGAGGAAAGCCATCCTGGGCAGGAGGCTGGGGATCTGGGGTGGCAGGTAGTCTAGTGGTTAGAGCATTGGACTTGTAACAAAAAGGGTTGGCAGATCAAATCCCTGAGCAGACAAGGTACAAATATGTTGTTCTGCCCCTGAACAAGGCAGTTAACTCACTGTTTCTATGCTTTCATTGAAAATGAGAATTTGTTGACTTGCCTAGTTAAATAAATATAAATCTGCTCTATGTCCATGCAAAGTCAACCATGAAGATACTGGAATTATGGGATAGGGAGATGGAAGATAAAGTCATTAGAAGGCAGAAGAGATGTAGTGGGATGTGAAAGAACATTTTAATTTGACCCTTTTTCTCCCCAATTCCGTGGTATCTAATTGTTAGTAGTTACTATCTTGTCTCATCGCTTCAACTCCTTCAGCTCGGGAGAGACGAAGGTCGAAAGTCATGCGTCCTCCAAAACACAACCCAACCAAGCCGCACTGCTTCTTAACACAGCGCGCATCCAACCAGGAAGCCAGCTGCACCAATGTGTCGGAAGTCAGAAGTCGGAAACACAGTGCACCTGGCGACCTGGTCAGCGTGCACTGCGCCCGGCCACAGGAGTCGCTAGTGCGCAATGAGACAAGGATATCCCTACTGGCCAAGCCCTCCCTAACCCGGACGACGCTAGGCCAATTGTGCGTCGCCCCATGGACCTCCCGGTCGTGGCCGGCTGCGACAGAGCCTGGGCTCGAACCCAGGGTCTCTGGTGGCACAGCTAGTACTGCAATGCAGTGCCTTAGACCACTGGCCACCAGTAAGAACTGGAGTAAGAACATTTTTAAGTATAAAAAAAGTGTACCCACTTCATATAATACTTTCCATAGTTTTACACCTGGGCCTATTTATAAAAACATTCTGTGCTCTTGAAATGCTCAACTGCATATCTCTATGAAGAAGTGAGGGGGTAGGTGACTTGAGTTGGTTACTTGTCTAAGATCCAACAGGTGGTTATTTATTATGACTACTGCGCCCTCACCTGGTGGGCTCTAAGCCTTGCATGCCAGGCCCCCTTGTCACAGTCACTCTTTTGTATCTCTACTGGACACCAGGATTAGCATTCTCTCTTGATCTCCTTCCTTATCGTCCTTTTGTACCTGCAGTGATGCCGAACACATCGCCTGCATCGTGCACCTAAAGCAAGGGCAGATCTAGGTAGGCTAACCAGATAATAAGAACAACATGACCAACAAAAAACAAACAATTAAAACGCAACTGCATGCACAGAACGATAACTTTAAAATTGCGTTAAACCAACTGTAAAATATGCAAACCATTCAGAAAGGCATTTTATCTGATACTGAGCCGTAGCTAGCCATAGCCATAAGGCTACCAACCTCACTGATACATTTGTAGTTCAAGCTCTTCCAATACTGCGGTGGGAATTGTTCTTTTTTGCCTGCACTACAGACTCCACTAATACAGAACTAGTAAAGGCCCAGTGCACTATATATTTTTTTGTATTACATGTATTTTGTTATTATATATATCATATATTTTTTACTTCCCGAGCCTATGCCCAGAGCTATGCCCATAAGCACTCTGTTATGTTGTGCTGGATGTCATGCACGGATGCTGCTTTATAATGTTTCTACATTTGAGTCTTCAGTCGAGCCAGAGTCCTTAAAAGAACAGCAAGTTACCAAACCACAAGAAGATTAAAATGTATTTTTTGGTGATGGCTTTATGGGATACCTAGCAACTTGTAAACAACTACCCATTCCTATGAGTGAGTACTATTTTAATAGTTATGTTAAATAATACACACAAGGTCCAATTATATTATATGACTGTTGCATCCCGTTTATTGGGATGGTAATGCCGTTTGTTTTCTGATTTTTTATATATATACACATACAGTTGGAGTCGGAAGTTTACATACACTTAGGTTGGAGTCATTAAAACTTGAATTCAGAACCAAAAATTAACCTAACTTCAACATCTGGGAAAAGACTTCTTTCAGATGTGTACAAAACAGGAACACCTTCCCAATACTGTGGCAGGTAGGTAGCCTAGTGGTTAGAGCGTTGGACTAGTAACCGAAAGGCTGCAAGACCGAATCCTGAGCTGACAAGGTAAAAATCTGTTGTTCTGCCCCTGAACAAGGCAGTTAACCCACTGTTTCTAGGCCGTCATTGAAAATAAGAATTTGTTCTTAACTGACTTGCCTAGTAAAATAAAACTGCACTCCCCTTTGCCCTCAGAACAGCCTCAATTTGTCGGGCATGGACTAAAAGCGTTCCGCATGGATGCTGGCCCATGTTGACTCCAATGCTTCCCACAGTTGTGTCAATTTGGCTCAATGTCCTTTGGGTGGTGGACTATTCTTTACACATGGGAAACTGTTGAGATTGAAAAAACCCAGCAGTGTTGCAGTGCTTAACACACAAAGCAGTGTGCCTGGCACCTACTCCCATACCCTGTCCAAAGGCACTTAAATATTTTGTATTTCCCATTCATCCTCTGAATGGCAGACATACACAATCCACGTCTCAATTATCTTAAGGTTTAAAAATCCTTATTTAACCCATCTCCTCCCCTTCATCTACACAGATTGAAGTGGATTTAAGTGACATCAATAAGGGATCATAGCTTTTACCTGGTCAGTCTGTCATGGAAAGGGTATGTTTTGTGCACTCAGTGTATGTACCCAACAATGAAAACACTTACGGGAGAGTGGGGTAATTTAAGACATTTTTTACATTCAGCATCACTCGGTCAAGGGAAATGTAGTATTTTTTCTAACAAAGATATCTACATATATTTAAGCATGTTGCAAATCCCTGGAAATAATCAGAATTCATGTAAACATTGAAGTTTTAAAAATATATCTTGTCCAAAAAAGTGGTTTGCACAACTTACCCTGGGTATGGGGTTAAGCCACTTACACATTTATGTACTGAAATAAATATTACCACTACCTTTATAAAACCATATCTATCTTTATTTCGCAAACACAATTCAGTACAATCACAATATATATTTGTATCATTTTAAGCATATTTTAACACAGGCTTAATGCCTAACAAACACTTTGTACTTTTAAAAACATTTTTAACATAGGCCAGACCCTGTTTAAGCCTAGGAAGAAAACACTTACATTTGCTCAACTTGCAATTGGCTTAACCATTGTCTCAACTTACCCCATGGTCATTGGCTCAATTTACCCCAAGGCAAACATCTTCACTATATTAGCCCACACAGATACAAGGATGCACTTTCATGCTAGGTTTAGGATCTCATATTGAAGGTTATTGAGACCCCAACTGTTGGGGTTTAGATACAAGCATCATGAAACCTCGAACACAAATTAATTTGACGTGGTAAACATTATTTTTTTTTTACCTAACTTGCTTAACACTTTTTCCATGTGGTTTCTTCCTTCAAACTCCATGCAATTATGGACTCTTCCTAAATATTTGGTCAAATTATGGATTTTTGTGTATAAACAAAGCTCAATTTACCGCTTTGGTTCAACTTATCCCACTCTCCCCTACCTATTCTGCACAGTTTCCATAATGATGAGGCACCAAAATAGGATTTTAATACTTACAGTATATTTAAACACAAAAGGTCACATCATAAAAACCGTTGTTGTGTTTTATGTTATTAAGATAAGGTTCTTAATGTGAAATAACAACAGTAAAGTATATTTAAGAAATATACCACTAACCACTAGGCCATCTTCGGGACATCTTAACCACCTGGCATCTTAGGGACAAGTAGGTAGAGGTTTTCACAGTGTTACACACGTTATAAATACAAGTACAGTATGTACCCTACTATAAATGGGGCAGTGTGGGAACTTAAATTTGACATTTGATCATGCCATTAAAATTGTGAATCCTATGCACCTAAAGTTATTGTTCAAAAGCAATGGTCAACATTGAGAGATATTGTGATTCAAATTTCTTGACATCACAGTAGTTCATAGTTCTGTTCAAGGGTCCTGTCTAATAGTAGTCAGGAAAACACACAGCTCTTAGTCAAGGAAGTCAACGTCAACTCAGGTCAACAGTCCATTAGGAAGGAGGCATGAATGCTACATTTGACTGAACACAGGTAGTTAGGTACTGTAGGCATGTAGGTACTGTAGGTAAGTAGGTAGTGATAACACGTTATCTGGTAAAACTAGACAGTGATTTATAAAATGTGCATATCCAAACAATAATTCACTGGCAGAGGTGGTGAGCTGGTTAAATGTTTTACAATGTGTACTGTAGAATAAAAAATGATTGGTGGAGTGATCAAAAGACATGATTGAGTCAATAGTGTGTCTAACAGTTCTGGATCCCAAAGCTATTCGATCACATGACCATTTTTTGCCTATCCGAATCCACCTTTCAGTTCCTATACACTATAGACAGGCCCAGTGGGAGGGAACTTTAGCTGGTACATGTGGCTTCCATATGTTTGATATGTTCCATTTATTCCTTTTCAGACATTACAAAAATGCCCATCCTCCTATAGCTCCTCCCACCAGTCTCCTTTGTCGCTCAAATAGGTTAATAACTGATTGATAGTGCTAGCTTGTGGTTTGCTGCAACCTACAGTATCAGACCACTACTTATGACACAACTTTGATTACAATATAGCTACAGTATGTCAAGGGGCAAGGCTCTAGACTGAAACCATTTAATGGCGTTTTGCAACCCTTTGACTTGGCTGTGCGAGTTAAATTTGTATTGGGTGCCGTGCGAGCTGAACATTCATGACATGTTCACCTCACTCAAAAGTTTTAAAAAATAATTTTTAAAAAAGTCCCATTTTTTTGGTCAAACAGTAAAGTGCATTATCCTCATGATTCCTGCAATGAAAGTGTCTGCCCAATCCCTTGGCTTGTTCCGTTGGAGCCTGCTGCTGTGATGAGCAAGCCACAGTGTGCACTCCGGGAGAGAGAAAAAAGGCTTCTTGATTGTATAGCATTTCAATATAACATTTCAAAATCCAATTGCAGGAAATACATAGCTTTACAAGCAACTAATGTGCTCAGCTTTCTGTGGGTATACTTTATATTTGTCATTTCCATAATTTTCAGCTCAACTGAGCTCCTGAGTGGCACAGCGGTCTAAGGCACTACATCTCAGTGGATGAAGCATCACTACAGACACCCTGGTTCAAACCCAGGCTGTATCACGACTAGCAGTGATTGGAAGTCCTGGGCGTGTGGGAGCTGGGGCGGCGCACAATTGGTCATCTGGGTTTGGCCGGTGTAGGCCGTCATTGTAAATAAGAATTTGTTCTTAACGGACTTGCCTTGAATAAAATAAATAGCAACTATTTTATAATCAAAATATTAGATATGGCTTTAAGATACGAAGCCTGCGAAATGCGCTATTGCGAGTGCATAGGGTAGCAGGGCTACAACTGCAACAAAAAAAGGACATTACATTTACTTTTAGATGAATACATGGCTACTAGCAGTGGGTATTATATTTAGTATTAGTGATCTAGCTAATGTGTTTTGAGTTCTCACTTTTTCATGTGGTGTATAAGCCCCCAAATAAATCTGCCTATGATAAGCGTGCACACAACGATATAGGCAAATTCATCTCTATTGAACAAAAAATATCAGAAAATTCTAGAGCCCTATTTTAACAGTAAAATATACCAACTCACAATTCATGACCATTTTTGGATTAGGTTGCACATCAAAATACTGTATCTGGAATCATGCTTTCCTGCTTGGACGTTAGATAGAACAGCTTATTTCTTGAATAGCCGACCATCTCAGTAGTTATGGTCCATCTTGGGTTAGTTATACAAATCTTTGATTTGACTTTACTCCCATAAAAACTCTGGATGGAAATGTGGTTTGTGGCTAATGAGGCAATACAAATGTGATGTGACTAAAATATGACTCAAATTAAAGTGCGTTCAGTTGACTAAAATGGCTGTTTTTGTCATTTTAACAATGACTAAATCATTATTCAAATCATAAAAATGTGACTAAGATTTAATGATATTTTAGTCAAAATGCCAGACTAGAATGAATCTAAAAAAGAGTGCCAAAATGAACACTGAAGCAGATCTGTCGTGGGGAGGAGCTGGGCGTGTGGGGGCTGGGGATGTTCCAGTATTGGCTTTGGAAGTTGAGAACAGAACGAGCGAACCCGGAGAGATGACTGTTTCTCTCCCTGGGTCCGTCACTGTCCAGGGGTAGGGGCAGACTCATGCAATTCCTCAGGGAACCATCACTGCAAAAATAAAAACACACAAGGCCATTAGACTTTATTCATACTGTATGACATACATCCAAATCTACAAGTAGACTCCATCCATCCATAATATAACCCAGTAGTAGAAACTCCATGTCTCTCACCTGGTTATGTCTGCTGGTGCTCCTCTCCGGGTCTGTCTGTACATGCTCCCAGCCACATCCCCAGCCACCCCAGCTAGCCAACGCATATCTGCAGGCACCTCTGGGATCCACTCCACAAACCTGGAGTACAGGAGAGGGACAAGAAGAGTCAAAGTACTGTGATGTAGCACCAGTGGTGGATTGACTTGCCTATTTTGTTACAATGTCCACTAGGTGGCGGCCCTGTGCAGGACATTCAAATTGATTGGGTTTAGTGAGAAACCTTAACCTACTAAATTGTATTTGTCACATGCTTCCAACAATGCAGAGATAAAAAAGACAAATAATAAAAAAAGAATAACACAAGGAATAAATACACAATGAGTAACGATAACTTGGCTATATACACTGGGTACCAGTACCGAGTTGATGTGCAGGGGTACGAGGTAATTGAGGTAGATATGTACATATAGGTAGGGATAAAATGACTAGACAACGGGATAGATTAAACGGTAACAGCAGCATATGTGATAAATCAAAAGAGATTAGTACGAAAAGGGTCAATGCAGATATTCCAGGTAGCTATTGATTAATTATTTAACTATTTAGCAGTCATAGCTTAGTGGTGGAAGCTGAACGGTCAATGTCTTGGGTGGTTGGAGTCTCACAATTTTTAGGGCCTTCCTCTGACACCGCCTGGTATAGAGGTCCCGGATGGCAGGGAGCTCGGCCCCAGTGATATACTGGGCCGTACGCATTACCCTCTGTAACACCTTGTGGTCGGATGCCAAGAAGCTACCATACCAAGCGGTGATGAAACCGTCAAGATGCTCTCAAAGGAGCAGCTTTAGAATTTTTTGAGGAATCTATTCAGACTCCTGAGGGGGAAGACGCATCATGACGCATCATGTCCTCTTCACGACTGTGTTGGTGTGATGTGGACCATGATCATTCCTTAGTGATGTGGACACCGAGGAACTTGAAGCTCTCGACCTGCTCCACTTCAGCCCTGTTGATGTGGATGGGGGCATGCTCAGCCCTCCCCTTCCTGTAGTCCACAATCAGCTGTTTTGTCTTGCTGACGTTGAGGGAGAGGTTGTTGTCCTGGCACCACACTGCCAGGTCTCTGGCCTCCTCCCTATAGGCTATCTCATTGTCATCGGTGATCAGGTCTGCTACCACCGTCGTATCGTTGGCAAACTTAATGATGGTGTTGGAGTTGTGCGCTGCCAGTCGTGGGTGAACAGGGAGTACACTAGGGGACTAAGCTCGCACCCCTCAGGGGCCCCAGTGTTGAGGGCCAGCGTGGCGGATGTGTTGTTGCCTAACCTCACCACCTGGAATGGCCAGGCAGGAAGTCCAGGATCCAGTTGCAGAGGGAGGTGTTCATCCCAGGGTCCTTAGTTTAGTAATGAGCTTGGAGGGCACTACGGTGTTGAACGCTGAGCTGTAGTCAATGAACAGCATTCTCACGTAAGTGTTCCTTTTGTCCAGGTGGGAAAGGGCAGTGTGGATTGTAATAGAGATTGCGTAAACTGTGGATCTTTTGGGGAGTTATGTGAATTGGAGTGGGTCTAGGGTGTCTGGGATGATGGTGTTTATGTACGCCATGACTTTCAAAACATTTTATGGCTACAGATGTGAGTGCTGCGATAGTCATTTAGACAGAACACCTTGGCGTCCTTTGGCACAGGGATTATGGTGGTCTGCTTGAAACATATAGGCATTACAGATTGGATCAGGGAGAGGTTGAAAATGTCAGTGAAGACGCTTACCAGCTGGTCAGCGCATGCTCCGAGTACGCATCCTGGTCATCCGTCTGGCCTTGTGAATGTTAACCTGTTTATAGGTCTTTCTCACATCGGCAACGAGAGCATGATCTCACATTCAACCGGAAATGCTGGCACTCTCATGCATGGTTCAGTGTTGCTAGCCTCAAAGTGAGCATTGAAGGTATTTAGCTCGTCTGGTAGGCTCGCATCACTGGACAGCTTGCGGATGGGTTTCCCTTTGTAATCCATGATTGTTTGCAAGCCCAACCACATGCGACGAGCGTCTGAGCCAGAGTAGTATGATTCGATTTTGGTCCTGTATTGACGCTTTTCCTGTTTGATGGTTCGTCGGAGGGAGTATCGGGATTTCTTATCACTCCAAGATCGCATAGCAGTTCAGACGTCTTTTGTCCTCGTCTTGTCGTGTCCTGTATATATATATATTTACAACTTTTTTCATATGCATTTTATTTTTTATTTTCCATCAACTCATCTTCTAAACACTCTCCTGCAACCAGCCTCACCAATTTATATTTATAAAAAAGTATTATTTACCTCAGATCTGCAATCCTTCAGGAAGCTAGCCAGAAACTCCAGGAGGCTGGCCAGAAACTAGCCACATTACTGTGCAGCCGTATTCATTGATCTGGCCAAGGCTTTCGACTCTGTCAATCACTACATCCTCATCGGCAGACTCAACAGCCTTGGTTTCTCAAATGATTGCCTCGCCTGGTTCACCAACTACTTCTCTGATAGAGTTCAGTGTGTCAAATCTGAGGGTCTGTTGTCCGGACCTCTGGCAGTCTCTATGGGGCTGCCACAGGGTTCAATTCTTGGACCGACTCTCTTCTCTGTATACATCAATGAGGTCGCTCTTGCTGCTGGTGAGTCTCTGATCCACCTCTACGCAGACGACACCATTCTGTATACTTCCGGCCCTTCTTTGGACACTGTGTTAACAACCCTCCAGGCAAGCTTCAATGCCATACAACTCTCCTTCCGTGGCCTCCAATTGCTCTTAAATACAAGTAAAACTAAATGCATGCTCTTCAACCGATCACTACCTGCACCTACCCGCCTGTCCAACATCACTACTCTGGACGGCTCTGACTTAGAATACGTGGACAACTACAAATACTTAGGTGTCTGGTTAGACTGTAAACTCTCCTTCCAGACCCATATCAAACATCTCCAATCCAAAGTTAAATCTAGAATTGGCTTCCTATTTCGCAACAAAGCATCCTTCACTCATGCTGCCAAACATACCCTTGTAAAACTGACCATCCTACCAATCCTCGACTTTGGCGATGTAATTTACAAAATAGCCTCCAATACCCTACTCAACAAATTGGATGCAGTCTATCACAGTGCAATCCGTTTTGTCACCAAAGCCCCATATACTACCCACCATTGCGACCTGTACGCTCTCGTTGGCTGGCCCTCGCTTCATACTCGTCGCCAAACCCACTGGCTCCATGTCATCTACAAGACCCTGCTAGGTAAAGTCCCCCCTTATCTCAGCTCGCTGGTCACCATAGCATCTCCCACCTGTAGCACAAGCTCCAGCAGGTATATCGCTCTGGTCACCCCCAAAACCAATTCTTTCTTTGGCCGTCTCTCTTTCCAGTTCTCTGCTGCCAATGACTGGAACGAACTACAAAAATCTCTGAAACTGGAAACACTTATCTCCCTCACTAGCTTTAAGCACCAACTGTCAGAGCAGCTCACAGATTACTGCACCTGTACATAGCCCACCTATAATTTAGCCCTATCAACTACCTCTTTCCCAACTGTATTTAATTAATTTATTTATTTTGCTCCTTTGCACCCCATTATTTTTATTTCTACTTTGCACATTCTTCCATTGCAAAACTACCATTCCAGTGTTTTACTTGCTATATTGTATTTACCTTGCCACCAAGGCCTTTTTTTGCCTTTACCTCCCTTCTCACCTCATTTGCTCACATTGTATATAGACTTGTTTATACTTTATTATTGACTGTATGTTTGTTTTACTCCATGTGTAACTCTGTGTTGTTGTATCTGTCGAACTGCTTTGCTTTATCTTGGCCAGGTCGCAATTGTAAATGAGAACTTGTTCTCAACTTGCCTACCTGGTTAAATAAAGGTAAAATAAATAAAAATAAAATAAATAAGCATCCACATTAGTGTCCTGCTCCTTGAAAGCGGCAGTTCTAGCCTTTAGGCCAGTGCGGATGTTGCCTACAATCAAATGGCAACAATAAATATGTATGTACGGTCAATTTGGGGACGACGGCGTCGATGCACTTATTATTGAAGCTGGAGACTGATGTGGTAAACTCCTCAATGCCATCGGATGAATCCTGGAACATATCCCAGTCTGTGCTAGCGAAACAGTGCTGTCCGTGTCATCAGACCACTTCCATATTTTGCCCGTCACAGGTACTTCCTGTTTGAGTTTTTGCTTGTAAGCGGGAATCAAGATTATAGAGTTATGGTCAGAATTGCCAAATAGAGGTCGAGGGAGAACTTTGTATGCATCTCTGTGTGTGGAGTAAAGGTGATCTAGAGTTTTTTGGACTCTAGTTGCACAGGTGACATGCTGGTAGAAATGAGGTGAAACGGATTTCCTGCATTAAAGTCACCGGCCACGAGGAGCATTTTCTTGTTTGCTTATAGCCCTATACAGCTCGTTGAATGTGGTCTAAGTGTCGCATCGGTAAATAGTATGGTCTACAGCTTATCGTGAGCTATTCCAACTCAGGAAAGCAGAACCTAGAGACTTTCTTAATATTAGCGATCGCACACCAGCTATTGTTAACAAAGAGACACACTCACCACCTCCCCTTGAGCTTCTCAGACGCCACCGTTCTGTCCAAATACATTTATATTTACCATGTCCTTGTTTTGCCACAACTGAGAAATATAGGATATTACAGTTCTTCAGATCACATTGATAGGATAGTCTCGAACAGAGCTCATTCCGTTTATTTTCCAGTGATTGCACGTTCGCCAACAGAACAGAGAGTAGATATTTGGTTGCTGTGGTGGGCTAATGAGGTTGCTGTATGCTAAAGGATAGTTATGCTAAAGGTTATTTATGGGCTTTTTAAAAGCTGATTTGTTTCCATTACTGTTGTCATTGGTTGCTGTTTGAGCTACTGTGACTGCATTGAGTTCATTGAGGGCTTGTTAGTTTGTGGTAGGTAGTACTAGTAGTGGTATAGGATGTAGACTTACCTCTTGCCCACTGAGTAGGCTGATACCACAGGTAGTGTGCAGGGCAGGAGCATGTAGGAGGCCACTCTGACCGGCAGCATCTCAGACACCTGAGCATACAGACCAGGCTTCTGCTGGCACGCTTCACAAAACACTACAGTCATAGAGACACAATATGTCACACTTCGATGACACGGGCACAGCCTCAGATGACTTTCAGATACACACAACAACCACAGCCCCCCTCTTGACAGCAGAAGGAAAACATTGCAGTTTAAGAGTTAAGTTCCTGCAATTTGTCACATTCTGCCATGGGGCGTAGAGACAATGTTGTAGTTTTCAACCAAATTTGCTACAATTCTACACATTCTGCCTTTGGGCAGAGAGAAAATGTTGTAGTTTTAAACCCAAGTTTGCTGCAATTCTACACATTTTGCCATAGGGCGGAGAGAAGATTTAGCAGTTTTTAATATGATATCTGAGTGACTAACAAAATAATTCGGGGCTCCCCGATCTGTAATTCAACCATGATCATGATTACTGTAAGTTTAGATAGTTGGCTAAATTAGAATTTATCAATCACCCCCAAAAAAGCTGACATGGGCTAATTGAGTGACGGAGTAGCTAAGTTTCCATCCAATTTGCGACAGATTTTCATGAGAATATGATAAAATCTGCATAAAACAATATGCACATTTTCCCACCAGAGATGTGTTTTCATCAAACTGACTTTTTGCGGACTGGTCTAGGTTGACCCATCTACCTTTTTTGATTTGGGTTGGCAGGTTGTCAACAATCTGCTCATCCAACCACCAGTGTTGCTTCCTCAGGAGGCGGAGCCGCCAGAACATCCAGTTCTTTGTTGTTTCCATGGCGATGGGCTTGCAGCAGGCGGCTTCTGATAGGTTGGGGTTGGGGCCGGCAGTCGGACACTCCAGCTTCAGCAGGTCTGACATCATAAACAATACATTCATCATCTTTATAATACAGCATAGACAAGTTGTTTGTTTAGCAACAGACAAGGTTGGCTTAGGTTGTTGACATGTAAACTATATTTTGTCTCAATGTTTATTGAAACCATAGATACAATTGCACAATGAGCATTTGTTGTCACTCAAATACATTGTTAAAGTTGTTGGTTAGCTAGCTAGCCATATTAGCATTAACATGAAATCAGTCAAAACACCTCAAAACAAGACCTGGTAATCAAGATAAAACTAGCTGAAACAAGCCACCTACGAGTCCCCACACGGCAGCTTCTTGTCATTGTTGCTAGCTATCTGACTGTTCAGAATCATAACAAAGCACGGCTTCCGCCACTATCGATGCGCGCACATTTTCGTGACCTCGTCAGCCAACCCGTCTATACAAATATTACACCATAAATAAGCGTTGGTTTACTCCATACTTCATATTGAACCCTGTACAATTGACAGCATTGATGCTCACTGCATGTACTGTATATCACATTAGCTTATGATCTTAGCACAGCCCACTACTACTGTCAAAGGCAACATAGTCATACTCACGGTTCTCCTCAAGAAAGCGAAGGGCGTCCTTGTAGCCACTCTGACATATCTCTGCCATGACCTGTCAAAGAAAACACATAGATCATACCTATTGAGGTAAGGGATCATATGCAAGAGGTAGATTTAATAAATATACTGCTCATAAAAAAGAGACAAGATACCCATAAGACAGAGATTTTGTTAATCATATAACAACAGATACAGTGGAAGTCGGAAGTTTACATACACTTAGGTTGGAGTCATTAAAACTCATTTTTCAACCACTCCACAAATGTCTTGTTAACAAACTATAGTTTTGGTAAGTTGGTTAGGACTTCTACTTTGTGCATGACACAAGTCATTTTTTCAAGAATTGTTTACAGATTATTTCACTGTGTCACAATTCCAGTGGGTCAGAAGTTTACATACACTAAGTTGACTGTGCCTTTAAACAGCTTGGAAAATTCCGGAAAATGATGTCATGGCTTTAGAAGCTTCTGATAGGCTAATTGACATAATTTCAAATCAAATCAAAGTTTATTTGTCACGTGCCCCGAATACAACAGGTATAGATAGACCTTACAGTGAAATGCTTACTTACAGGCTCTAACCAATGGTGTTTAAAAAAAAGGTATGTATGTATGTTTGTATGTGTGTAGTAAAGAAATAAAACATCAGTAAAAAGACATTTGAAAAAAAGAGTAGCAAGGCTATATACAGACACCTGTTAGTCAGGCTTATTGAGAGAGTAGCAGAAGCATAAAAAAGAGGGGTTGGCGGGTGGTGGGACACAATGCAGATAGCCCGGTTAGCCAATGTGCGGGAGCACTGGTTGGTCGGGCCCATTTAGGTAGTATGTACATGAATGTATAGTTAAAGTGACTATGCATAAAAAATAAACAGAGAGTAGCAGCAGCGTAAAAGAGGGGTTGGAGGGGGGGGGCACACAATGCAAATAGTCTGGGTAACCATTTGGTTACCTGTTCAGGAGTCTTATGGCTTGGGGGTAAAAACTGTTGAGAAGCCTTTTTGTTCTAGACTTGGCACTTCAGTACCACTTCCCATGTGGTAGTAGTGAGAACAGTCTATGACTGGGGTGGCTGGGGTCTTTGACAATTTTTAGGGCCTTTCTCTGACACCGCCTGGTGTAGAGGTCCTGGATGGCAGGCAGCTTTGCCCCAGTGATGTACTGGGCCGTACTCACTACCCTCTGAAGTGCCTTGCGGTCGGAGGCCGAGCAATTGCCGTACCAGGCAGTGATGCAACCGGTCAGGATGCTCTCGATGTTGCAGCTGTAGCACCTTTTGAGGATCTCAGGACCTGAGGGGGAATAGGCTTTGTCGTGCCCTCTTCACGACTGTCTTGGTATGTTTGGACCAATCTAGTTTGTTGTTGATGTGGTCACTAAGGAATTTGCTCCACTATAGCCCCGTCGATGAGAATGGGGATGTGCTCGGTGCTCCTTTTCCTGTAGCCCACAATCATCTCCTTAGTCTTGGTTACGTTGAGGGATAGGTTGTTATTCTGGCACCACCCGGCCAGGTCTCTGACCTCCTCCCTATAGGCTGTCTTGTCGTTGTCGGTGATCAGGCCTACCAATGTTGTGTCGTCAGTAAGCTTAATGATGGTGTTGGAGTCGTGCCTGGCCATGCAGTGGTGGGTGAACAGGGAGTACAGGAGGGGACTGAGCACGCACCCCTGGGGAGCTCCAGTGTTGAGGATCAGCGTGGCAGATGTGTTGCTACCTACCCGTACCACCTGGGGGCGGCCTGTCAGGAAGTCCAGGATCCAGTTGCAGAGGGAGGTGTTTAGTCCCAGGTTCCTTAGCTTAGTGATGAGCTTTGAGGGTACTATGGTGTTGAACGCTGAGCTGTAGTCAATGAACAGCATTCTCGCATAGGTGTTCCTTTTGTCCAGATGGGAAAGGGCAGTGTGGAGTGCAATAGAGATTGCATCATCTGTGGATCTGTTAGGGCGGTATGTAAATTGGAGTGGGTCTAGGGTTTCTGGGATAATGTTGTTGATGTGAGCCATTACCAGCCTTTCAAAGCACTTCATGGATACGGACGTGAGTGCTACGGGTCTGTAGTCATTTAGGCAGGTTGCCTTTGTGTTCTTGGGCACAGGGACTATGGTGGTCTGCTTAAAGCATGTTGGTATTACAGACTCAATCAGGGACATGCTGAAAATGTCAGTGAAGACACCTGCCAGTTGGTCAGCACATACCCGGAGCACACGTCCTGGTAATCCATCTGGCCCCGCAGCCTTGTGTATGTTGACCTGTTTAAAGGTCTTACTCACGTCGGCTACGGAGAGAGTGATCACACAGTCGTCCGGAACAGCTGATGCTCTCATGCATGCCTCAGTGTTGCTTGCCTCGAAGCGAGCATAGAAGTGATTTAATTAATCTGGTAGGCTCGTGTCACTGGGCAGCTCGCAGCTGTGCTTCCCTTTGTAGTCTGTAATAGTTTGCAAGACCTGCCACATCCAACGAGCATTGGAGCCGGTGTAGTATGATTCAATCTTATCCCTGTATTGACACTTTGCCTGTTTGATGGTTCATCGCAGGGCATTCCGGGATTTCTTGTCAGCTTCCGGGTTAGAGTCCTGCATCTTGAAAGCGGCAGCTCTACCCTTTAGCTCAGTGCGAATGTTGCCTGTAATCCTTGGCTTCTGGTTGGGGTATGTACGTACAGTCAATGTGGGGACAATGTCCTCAATGCACTTATTGATAAAGCCAGTGACTGATGTGGTGTATTCCTCAATGTCATCGGAAGAATCTCGGAACATGTTCCAGTCTGTGATAGCAAAGCAGTCCTGTAGTTTAACATCTGCTTCATCTGACCTTTTTTTTAATAGACCGAGTCACTGGTGCTTCCTGCTTTCATTTTTGCTTGTAAGCAGGAATCAGGAGGATAGAGTTCTGGTCAGATTTACCAAATGGAGGGCTAGGGAGAGCTTTGTACGCATCTCTGTGTGTGGAGTACAGGTGATCTAGAAATGGTTTTCCCTCTGGTTGCACATTTAACATGTTGATAGAGATTTGGTAGAACTGATTTAGGTTTCCCTGCATTAAAGTCTCCGGCCACTAGGAGCGCTGGGTGAGTGGTTTCCTGTTTGCTTATTTCCTTATACAGCGGACTGAGTGCGGTCTTCATGCCAGCATCTGTCTGTGGTGGTAAATAAACAGCCACGAAAAGTATAGCTGAGAACTGTCTAGGCAAGTAGTGTGGCCTGCAGTTTATCACAATATACTCTACTTCAGGCGAGCAAAATCTAGAGACTTCCTTAGATTTCGTGCACCAGCTGTTGTTTACAAATATGCACAGACCGCCCCCCCTCGTCTTACCAGTGTGTGCCGTTCTATCCTGCCGGTACAGCGTGTGTCCCGCTAGCTGAATATCCATGGTCGTCATTCAGCCACGATTCCGTGAAGCATAGGATATTACAGTTTCTGATGTCCCGTTGGTAGGATATTCGTGATTGTACCTTGTCTAGTTTATTGTCCAATGATTGCACGTTGGCGAGTAATATTGACGGTAACGGCAGCTTTCCTAGTTGCCTTCTGCGGGTCAGCATCTGGGTCTTCGTCGCTTCCTTTTGCGAATAATTGAGCTGTCCTGTGGGGTGTTTGGAGAATATCGTGTGAGTCCTGCTTGTTGTTGTTGTTGAAGAAATCTTTGTCTAATCTGAGGTGAGGGATCGCTGTCCTGATATCCAGAAGTCAATTGGAGGTATATCTGTGGATTTATTTCAAGGCCTACCTTCAAACTCAGTGCCACTTTGCTTGACATCATGGGAAAATCAAAAGAAATCAGCCAAGACCTCAGAAAAATTGTAGACCTCCACAAGTCTGGTTCATCCTTGGGAGCAATTTCCAAACGCATGAAGGTCCCACGTTCATCTGTACAAACAATAGTACGCAAGTATAAACACCATGGGACCACGCAACCGTCATACCGCTCAGTCTCCTAGAGTTGAACATACTTTGGTGCGAAAAGTGAAAATCAATCCCAGAACAACAGCAAAGGACCTTGTGAAGATGCTGGAAGAAACAGGTACAAAAGTATCTATATCCACAGTAAAACGAGTCCTATATCGACATAACCTAAAAGGCCACTCAGCAAGGAAGAAGCCACTGCACCAAAACCGCCATCAAAAAGCCAGACTATGGTTTGCAACTGCACATGGGGACAAAGATCATACTTTTTGGAGAAATGTCCTCTGGTCTGATAAAACAAAAATAGAATTGTTTGGCCATAATGACCATTGTTATGTTTGTAGGAAAAAGGGGGAGGCTTGCAAGCCAAAGAACACCATCACAACCATGAAGCACGGGGGTGGCATAATCATGTTGTGGGGGTTCTTTGCTGCAGGAGGGACTTGTGCATTTCACAAAACAGATGGCATCATGAGCCAGGAAAATTATGTGGATATATTGAAGCAACATCTCAAGACATCAGTCAGGAAGTTAATGCCTGGTCGCAAATGGGTCTTCCAAATGGACAATGACCTCAAGCATACTTCCAAAGTTGTGGCAAAATGGCTTAAGGACAACAAAGTCAAGGTCAGCATTTGTGTATGAGAGAATCTACAGATCTGCAGTGCATGTGGGACGCTCTGTGAACGCAGCTGCCCTCATTTCCGTCTACATGGTGGTGCAGGTTAGAGAGCTATGCAACTCCATGGCGAACGGTGGCACCGTCGACCGGGAGAAGCTAATGGAGCTAAGTCACCATGCCGACCATACCACCAGCACACTCAAGTGTACTGCGCACGCGACCGCTGGCCAGAGAGCCCTCTGGCTGAACAACGCATGGGTGTCAGAGGGAGAAGGGAAAGATTCTCAATGGACAGATTGATCCCACCAGACTTTTTGGACCAGCCTTATATGAGATACAGGCCAGGTTTGACTCTAAGAAAAAGGAGACTGAGGCACTTTCTGTTACCACAGAAACAATCCCTGAAACCGCAGAAGCCCACGTTTGCCCAGGTCGTCAACATGAGCCTTCCCTCCCAGAACTGGAGGATCCCTAAGAAGCCTCAGCAGGCTTCTCCTGCATTTACGACCCAAGGACAGACACAGTATGCTCACCAGCAACGCAGTGCCTCAGGGCACAGGCATCACTCCAAGCAACGGAGACACCCTCAGCTTCATCCAGAGGGAAGGGGAAGAAGCGGCACACCTAGTGCTCGAAGATCCGGAAGAGTTCCTTTGACCTTAATGACCAGAGTCTTCTCGGGAGTCCTGCGTCAAGTCCCACAAGCTTGTTTACACATGGTATAGGTGTAGCACAGGAGCCCCCCTCAAGACCCATAAGCCCTCATTGGGGTGGGTCAACACTACTCTTCCCCAAGTACAGTTCTCAAATAAAGAGTTCCCATCACATCCAGGCCCATGGTCCGAGGGTGATGGTTCAGAATGTTCCCATGCAAAACCATCAACCTGCGGATGTGCCCCAGTGGGGTGACTGCCACAGAGCTCCCCGTCCCCCCCAGGGGACAGGCGGGTTCCCTTACTTCTGACAGAGAGCAGTGGCATGCGTGTGCAGTCTCCCCTTGGGTTCCACGCACCGTAGACCAGGGGTACAGACTACAATTCGCAGGGGTCCCCCAGCGTTTCATGTCCACTGCACAGGGGGAAGCTGCCCGAGACCTTAGGGATGAGATACAGTCTCTGTTGGCCAAGGGAGCCATATGCGTGGTGCTGAGGGAGGAAGCTCACCTGGGCTTATTCAGACGGTATTTCTTGCACCCCCCCCCCCCCCCCCCAAAAAAAGGGGGATCCTGGATTTATAGCACTTCAACAAGCATCTGAAAGTCTACAGATTTCGAATGACTGGTTGATCTGAAAGGTTGATCTGCGCGGACCCTCGGGCGGAGGCAGTGGAGCACACAGCCCTGCTGTTGTCGTGCCTACTCACTCTAGGCTTCAGGATAAATCGTGCCAAAATCTTACTCTACCTGACCCAGCAGAAATATTTTAGGGATTGTCTCTGGACTGTATCCTGTTGAGCAGCCCTCACCGTGGAGACAGCAAAGGCTTTTCGCCACTGCCTCTGTGTTTTGCCCAGGAACATCAGTCACGTAATGGATGTGTCTGAGGCTTCTTGGGCTCATGGTCTCCATGATTGTGGCAGTTCCGCTTGGTCTCCTCATGAGAGACTTCCAGCAATGGGTGACCTCACTTCACCAGGACACGTTTCTCCATCGGCACAGGCGCATGCTTCTCTCTGCAAAGTGTATATCGGCACTTCAATGCTGGAAAGACCCAACCCTATTGACGTGGGGCTGCCCTACTGGGAGAGTGTTCACGCGTAAAGAAGTGACAATGGATGCATCACTACAGGGATGGGGGCAGTCCACAAAGGGCGTACGGTGAACAGCGTATGGTCAGACTCTGAGTACAGCCCATATCAACGTTTTTGAGCTCTACACTGTGTTACTAGCCCTCAGGCACTTCCGTCCATTCTTACAGGGCCAAAATGTCCTGGTCAGGTCCGACAATATGTCTACGGTGGCATATATCAACTGCCAAGGAGGAACATTCTCAACTTCACTCTCTGGCGAGAGAGCTCTTGCTATGGAGCAGCGACCATCTGTTGTGTCTTGGAGCAACACGTGCCAGCCAGGTAGACTAAACTGAAGTGCGGATTTACTGTCGGGGGGAACCCCCTACCAGGGGAGTGGTTACATCATCCCGAAGTCGTCAAGGAGGTGTCGGGGCGTTACGGAAGGGCTGCCGTTAATCTGTACGCATCGCAGGACAATGTGCACTGTCGCTTGTTTTTTGCGATGAGAGATCACAATGCTCTTCTAGGCGTGGACGCGCTGGCCCACAAGTGGCCAGACGTGCTTCTGTATGCCTTCCCTCCAAATGGGCCTGACCCCACCTACTCTGGACAGAGTGAGAGCAAATGGTCTATCTCTCATCCTGATAGCTCTGCAGTGCCCGGGAAGCCATGGCTGGCGGAGATTGTACCTCTCCTGTACGCGCAACCATGGTGGGATTCGAGAGGTTGTGTTAGAGACGAGAGTTGGTGTTCTTTCAGTGTTCCATCACTGCCGTTCGCTCCTTCCTACAGGAATTTCTCGACAAGGGCAATGTGGTAGATACCTACATGCGTGCTCGGTTCATTCTTTATGCACTCAGTTTGCCCCTGACTACTCTAAGGTTATGATATGTCCTAACGCTGCGTTTATTCCTAAGGTCATTGCCATGGCTTATAGTAGTCAATCCACTGACCTCTTTCCCTTCCACAATCCGCTGTTCTCTTCTCCAGATTAGCATTAACGCGTTGTGTCCGGCACGCTCACTGCGCAATTACATAGACAGTAATAGGCCATTCTGGAGTTGTGATCAACTGTTTTTTTGCTTCACCAACCCTGCTCGGGTTAGGGCTTTGCCCAAACAACATGTCTCCCATTGGGTAATCACCAAGGCGTACAGTTGTCGGGGATTGCAGTCTCCCCTGGGTGTCTGGGCACATTCCACTATAGGAATTGCCACATTATGGGCACTGTTCAGAGGCATCTCCGTCTTGGAGATTTGTGTGGTGGATAGTGAGGTTCTATCACCTGGACGTTACTGTGCCCTCCCTGGCACACACAGTCCTTGGTGCTGGAGCTGAGTAGGATGGATCAGGTACATTACCATGTACCGAAACAGGCTTCTCAGGAAACTGACTACTGGCAATCGGTGTGTTTTGCAAGTATCCCATAGTGAGATGTCGAACCGAGTCGACTGAAAGAAAACTTTGGGTTACCGTATTTAAGCCCAGTTCAGTGTAGGCGATGAGGGAGACAAATCCCCAGATTGCCCCTCTTGCACGACTTGTGTAAGAGGTAATTCTTAGAATGAGGAACCCAGATCAGTACAGGGTGTTATATAGACATGCAAGGCATACACCCACAAAGCTCTGATTGGCCTGTTAGGCGTGATTGAATAAGGCTTCAACCAATGACCCGCCGAAGAAGGCGTGTCCCATAGTGAGATGTCTCCCTCAGGAAACCGGGGTTACATACCGTAACCCAAACATTTAATATTACATTCATAACCCATACATAAGACATTTACAATCAGGCATAAACAACCACGTCTAATGAATGGGACTAAGGAGCATCCTGATCCTCCATCCTACCTTTGGCAACAGGGCCTACATAACGACTCCCTAACACATTCATAACCCATAAATAACGCATTGGTAAGCAGTCATAGCGGGCGTCCACCACTCCTAGAGTGGTTCTTAGGAGAACCCTTTTTGGTTCCAGGTCAAACCCTCTGTGGAAAGGGTTCTACATGGAACCAAAAAAGGTTCTACTTGGAACTAAAAAGGGTTCTTCAAAGAGTCCTATGTGGACAGCCGAAGATCCATTCTAGGTTCTAGATAGAAACAAAGGTGCTAAGTGTGGACCTTGGGTTCTGGGGGGAACAGGGCCTTGCTGAGGCGGTACATGTTGCTCAGGTTCAACCGGATGGAGGTATTGGTGAGACGAAGCTCGTGGAAGTTGAAGGAGGTGTCCCGTGGACAGATGTCACTTTCGCCCGAAAACGGAGAGATGCTGATGGTGTTCTTCAGCTCCGACTGAGGAAGGTTGTCACTTATTCCCCCATCCACGTAACGCTACAGAGAGAAGAGGGGGAGACAGGGAGGAGGAAGAGAGCGAGAAAGTGAGAATAATTGGGTGTTTTTGGACCCATGCACAAATTCAAACAAGCCTGTTTCACTATTTCCTTACATCAGGACCACAGCCTCTCCACAGAACAAGACCCCAGACATACTGTGGTCAAGATGTCTCAGGGCTGACAGATATGACTGCTCTACATCTCTTATACTGTGTAAAGGCTATCAACTTAGAATGAATGCCAGACAAATCTTCTCCAAGGGGTAAGACACTTCAATATACAGTGGGGGAAAAAAGTATTTAGTCAGCCACCAATTGTGCAAGTTCTCCCACTTAAAAAGATGAGAGGCCTGTAATTTTCATCATAGGTACACTTCAACTATGACAGACAAAATTAGAAAAAAAATCCAGAAAACCACATTGTAGGATTTTTAATGAATTTATTTGCAAATTATGGTGGAAAATAAGTATTTGGTCACCTACAAACAAGCAAGATTTCTGGCTCTCACAGACCTGTAACTTCTTCTTTAAGAGGCTCCTCTGTCCTCCACTTGTTACCTGTATTAATGGCACCTGTTTGAACTTGTTATCAGTATAAAAGACACCTGTCCACAACCTCAAACAGTCACACTCCAAACTCCACTATGGCCAAGACCAAAGAGCTGTCAAAGGACACCAGAAACAAAATTGTAGACCTGCACCAGGCTGGGAAGACTGAATCTGCAATAGGTAAGCAGCTTGGTTTGAAGAAATCAACTGTGGGAGCAATTATTAGGAAATGGAAGACATACAAGACCACTGATAATCTTCCTCGATCTGGGGCTCTACCATCAGTAACACACTACGCCGCCAGGGACTCAAATCGTGCAGTGCCAGACGTGTCCCCCTGCTTAAGCCAGTACATGTCCAGGCCCGTCTGAAGTTTGCTAGAGAGCATTTGGATGATCCAGAAGAAGATTGGGAGAATGTCATATGGTCAGATGAAACCAAAATATAACTTTTTGGTAAAAACTCAACTCGTTGTGTTTGGAGGACAAAGAATGCTGAGTTGCATCCATAGAACACCATACCTACTGTGAAGCATGGGGGTGTAAACATCATGCTTTGGGGCTGTTTTTCTGCAAAGGGACCAGGACGACTGATGCGTGTAGAGGAAAGAATGAATGGGGCCATGTATCGTGAGATTTTAAGTTAAAACCTTTCATCAGCAAGGGCATTGAAGAAGAAGCGTGGCTGGGTCTTTCAGCATGACAATGATCCCAAACACACCGCCCGGGCAACGAAGGAGTGGCTTCGTAAGAAGCATTTCAAGGTCCTGGAGTGGCCTAGCCAGTCTCCAGATCTCAACCCCATGGAAAATCTTTGGAGGGAGTTGAAAGTCCGTGTTGCCCAGCAACAGCCCCAAAACACCACTGCTCTAGAGGAGATCTGCATGGAGGAATGGGCCAAAATACCAGCAACAGTGTGTGAAAACCTTGTGAAGACATTTGACCTCTGTCATTGCCAACAAAGGGTATATAACAAAGTATTGAGAAACTTTTGTTATTGACCAAATACTTATTTTCCACCATCATTTGTAAATACATTCATTAAAAATCCTACAATGTGATTTTCTGGATTTTTTTTTCTCATTTTATCTGTCATAGTTGAAGTGTACCTATGATGAAAATTACAGGCGTCTCATATTTTTAAGTGGGAGAACTTGCACAATTGGTGGCTGACTAAATACTTTTTTGCCCCACTGTAGCTGTTACAGCATCCCCCTGCCAAGGGCACTATCTCACTGTTTTGTGTAAGTATTTGTTAATTCCCTTTCTGGAGCCACGCTGAATTTCACCCATCCTCACCCTTTCTCCCCCTCACCTAAGATATCAATATCTCCTCCAGCTCATGGCTTCAGCCAATCAGACAGTAGCCATGTGTCTCAACCCTGTGCACGCTCTAGCCATGCAGTCTCTCCAGGCCCTGATTGGCTTGCCAGCCTGACCCACACTCTCCAAGGGAGTAAATATTGCCCTGTAACTAAACTGTGTTATTCCAGTCTGCGAGTGCAGGTGAACAGATGTGCATTCGATTTGTGACTACAAAGTAAGTTGATGTCGCTGTTGTCATTGTAGTATGTGCTAGAATAGCACTATTCCATGTAGTTCTCATTCCTGTTATTATGTTACTACTGATAATGTATGCAATGAGTCCTTGCTCTTGTGTGTTGCTGTGAAATAGGATACTATTTGTATAATATACAGTCCTTGTCATCATTCTTACTGTGCTATTGTCACGCTCGTCATTAATCTGGTGTTACTATGTAATGCATGGTTATTAAGTCATTATTAGATACAGTCCTTGTTGTTCTATACCATATCTCATTCTATCGTACTCTGAACATATCTATTCAGGACAGTGTATTTGTCTCCTGTATAGCATATTTACTCCCTCTCTATTTCAGTCCATTACAGAACCATACCCATGTACATCTTCTCCTGTGTATGATTAAAGTTCCTGTGCGTGTTGATTCTGAGCTGTTTTATTCCCCTCTAACCGGGGGAGGTGTCAGTGAGTCACGAACCAGTAAAATATGTAGAGGGTTGCTCTCTTTCAACAGCCCTGTGCCCGAGACCGAAATAGATATAGCACATAGGCCATTTAAGCACTGACAGAGACCGCTAGGTATTTTGAGAAGAGAGGAAGTAAATAATAGTATTTGGAAAATCTATTATAAAGATCTTCTGCTAAATTTTTTTTTTTTTTTTTAAACGTGCCACTTAACCCAACTCGGTTATCACTGAAATCGAATGTATACGATACGACATATTCAAGGAAACATTTTCCTTGTGGGCATATTAGGCATGGCGTGTCAGCACAAGATTTCCCCTAAGCCAGCATCTCCACACTGCCAAATCATGACCAAACAGACCGACAGTACTATTTGGAGAATTAATCAATTTTGCCAATCTTATGTAATTGCACGATGCAGCTCCTTTTCAAGTACAGATTTGTGCAAAATTAACATTTTTCTTGTGTAAAACACTTTGGCCATCTGAGGGAAAAAAGGATATCAGTGCCAGTTCCAAAGCCAGATTAAGACTCAATTTGGCAGTGAAGTTGGCAAAAACATTGGGTTGTTAGTTGACCTGAAATGCACATAGATGCTTTTTTCTGGATCTTAGTAGAATTTGGACCCATTTTGAGTCCCACATAATCGTGTTCTCTCTACTCGCACCATTTAAAAAGGGGAAACCGTTTGTTTCTAGTAATCTCTCCTCCTTCAGTCTTCTTCTGTGGATTTTACATGGCGGTTAGCAGCCAACCTGGCTACGCAGACGCTCATTGACGCGTGCGAGCAGTTTAGATGAAATGGTTGAATAACATGCATGTGTACATTTATTTTGCAACGCATGCAACCAGGGGCGGTGTGGAATATTAGACAGGTCTGTGTGTTAATGTGCTCAGTCACAATGTAAACTTGGCTCTGAGCCAGTTCTTCCCCTGAGTCAGAATGGTACGAGAGAGAAAGAGAATACTTTGATAGGTCATTATAACATGGTAGTTGATGTTTTGGAGGACTGTGCTCCTATGTCCTAGTGACTCAGTTTAGAATGGAGCCACCCTGGACTTCCTGGTCCCAATCTGCTGAGGCCAGAAACCAGTCTGGAAGTATATAATAGACCACTGGTCTGCCAAGGGAAATGGTTCACGGGCTGATTAGCTCCTAGAGTAAGGTAGTACCAGAGTGTATGCACAGACCGACAGACAGACATACACACAAACAGAAAAACACAACATTACGCTACACTTGAACCTAGCCACCTTATGACTATGACCTGAGCAATAAAGGCATTAGAGACGAGACCATAATAAACCCAGTCTAACATCTGCTGCTTTTTCTTAGAAAACAAGGAAACAGTGTTCAAAGAAACGTAAGAAAGCAGTTGAGGCATTAGGGCCTTGGGCACTTACCACTCCTTGGAAGGATGGAGGGATCAGGCCACAGTATATGGGGATGAAACAGCTACACAGCAGTGCCTGTAGACACATCAGAGAGAGAGAGATGTTACACAGTCCAACCCAGTTTAAATTACATACAACTCATGTAAACAGTCAATGGCAAGGCCAGTAGGTGAAAGGACAAATATGTATGGGATATGAAAACACTCAAGTGCTCAGGGGTGTTCAGGGCCCATATTCACAATGTGCTTCATAGTAGGAGCGCTGATCTACGATCAGGTCCCAACTCCAATCCAGTATGATTTAAGTGGCAAAACTGATCCTAGATCAGTTCTACTCTGATATGTTTTGTGAATAGCAGCCCAGGTGGGTTGAGTGGGAACACTCACCTGGATGAGCTCCTCCTTGGACTTGAACTCGGACACGATGACGTTTTGTCCATCAGACACGCGAGTGAGTGACACACACAGCCTCCCGGAGGCGAGTGTGTGCGCGTCGGCGGGCAGGTCACGCTCCAGGCCCGACCTGATGATCTTGACCGGGTTGAAGGAGGGGTGGAGGGGACCCAGGTTACGCTTCCGGGCCTCCTTGACTGTCTCGATCACATCCTCACAGCACTTAGCTTGAGGAGGGGAGAGACGGAGAGACAGTGTGTTAGTTGTGTTTGGGCCTTCCATTGGGAGGGATTGGATGTTTTTTATTCAAAGGAAGATTGATTCTCAAGGGAACTAAACAGTGATCTGTAGCTCACAAAACATTTCTCCACTGGTTTAACTTATTTACTGCTTTGCACCTGTACTGAGCTAGTTATGTGTGTTCATCTTATCTACACTTGGATGGAATGGATCTGAAGACTGTTATACACAGTGTTCTAGTAAAGAAAATCTATTGGTGATAAATAAATACTGAGGTATTTAATAGTTCATCAAATGGCTACCAAGACTATCTGCAGTGACGGACTTTTTTTGCACTGACTCTCTTGCACTGGCTCTATGCACACTCACTGGACTCACCCATACACTCACACATACTACAGCGACAATCACACACACACACACACACTGCTGCTACTCGATTTATTGTCTGTTTATTATCTATTCTGATTGCCTAGTCACTTTTACCCCTAAATACTTTGCATATTATTTTGCAGCTGTGAAGCAAATTTCCTGTAATAAAAAAAAATGTCATGGCTTATGATGTATTCATATACTATCTGGGGGGGCCCAACCCAAATTAATATATGTCAAACAGTCCCTCAGCCAGCCAAATCACCAGTTGAGATCTTTATCAGCCTCTCTCCCCTCAGAAAACACAGTCATCACAGAAGGTTGGTGGCACCTTAATTGGGGAGAATGGGCTTATGGTAATGGATGGAGCGGAATCAGTGGAACGGTATCAAATACATCAAACACATCTTTCCCAGCCATTATTATGAGCCGTCCTCCCCTCAGCAGCCTCCACTGACGGTCATAAATCAACAGCTGTTCAACGTGGATTCTTCAACGGCAAAACCATTTTGGTGCATCTTTTACTGGAAGCGTTGTCAATGGTAATGTTATCTGTCTTAGTTGGCAGGCTAACGCTACCACACATTCATGGGCGCTACCAAGCACATATTGTGTAGTCCTTATGCATTTATTATTTTTTTTTGGTTTTTGAATAATTCAAATCAAATCAAATTTTATTGGTCACATACACATTTAGCAGATGTTATTGTGGGTGTTTCGAAATGCTTTTGTTCCTAGCGCCAACAGTGCAGTAATATATAACATCTCACAAAAATACACAGAAATCTAAAAGTAAAAGAATGGAATTAAGAAATTGATAAACATTAGGAGGAGCAATGTCAGTGTCATTGACTAAAATACAGTAGAATACAATATATACATATGAAATGGTTCCATTATTAAAGTGACCAGTGATTCTATGTCTATGTACATAGGGCAGCAGCTTCTAAGGTGCAGTGTTGAGTAACCTGGTGGTCGGCCGGCTAATGATGGCTATTTAACAGTCTGATGGCCTTGAGATAGAAGTTGTTTTTCAGGCTCTCAGTCCCAACTTTGATGCACCTTTACTGACCTCGCCTTCTGGATGATAGCGTCCTCGATGATCTTTTGGCCTTCATGTGACATCGGGTGCTGTAGGTGTCCTAGAGGGCAGGCAGTGTGCCCCCGGTGATGTGTTGGGCAGACTGCACCACCCTCTGGAGAGCCCTGCGGTTGCGGGCAGTGCAGTTGCCGTACCACACGGTGATAGAGGTCAACCGGATGCTCTCAATTGTGCATCTGTAAAAGTTTGATGTTTGTAGGGGCCAAGTCAAATTTATTCAGCTTCCTGAGGTTGAAGAGGCACTGTTGCACCTTCTTCACCACACTGTCTGTGTTGGTGGACCATTTCAGATTGTCAGTGATGTGTACGCCGAGGAACTTGAAGCTTTTCACCTTCTCCACTGCGGCTCCTTCATTTTGTTGATGTTGAGGGAGAGGTTATTTTCCTGGCACCACTCCACCAGGGCCCTCAGCCTACATGGAGGAGGTGTCTCGCCATTGTTGGTAATCAGGCCTACTACTGTTGTGTCGTATGCAAACTTGAGGATTGAGTTGGATGCGTGTGTGGCCATGCAGTCATGGGTGAACAGGGCGTACAGGAGGGGACTGAGAATGCACCCTTGTGGGGCCCCTGTGTTGAGGAGCAGAGAAGTGGAGGTGTTGTTTCCTACCTTTGCCACCTGGGGGCGTCCCATCAGGAAGTCCAGGACCCAGTTACACAGGGCGGGGTTCAGACCCAGGGCCCAAGCTTAATGATGAGCTTGGAGGGTGGTATGGTGTTGAAGGCTTAGCTATAGTCAATGAACAGCATTCTTACATAGGTATTCCTCTTGTCCAGATGGGATATGGCAGTGTGCAGTGCGATAGCGACTGCATCATCTGTGGATCTGTTGGGGTGGTATGCAAATTAAAGTGGGTCTAGGGTGTCAGGTAAGGTGGAGGTTTATATGATCTTAACTAGACATCACTTTGTGATGACAGGGTTAAAGTCATTTAGTTCAGTTACCTTTGCTTTCTTGGGTACAGGAACAGTCTGTGGACAGCAGACTGGGATAGGGAGAGATTGAATATGTCCGTAACCATTACAGGCAGCTGGTCTGTGCATGCTCTGAGGACGCGACTAGGGATGCCGACTGGGCCAGCAACCATGCGAGGGTTAACATGCTTAAATGTCTTATTCACACTGGCCACGGACAATGAGAGACCACAGTCGGTGGAACTGTGTTATCCTCAAAGAGAGCAAAAAAGGTGTTCAGCTTGCCCAGGAGCAAGACGTCAGTGTCTGCGACGCGGCTGGTTTTCCCTTTGTAATCCGTGATTGTCTGTAGACCCTGCCACATGTCTGAGCCATTTAATTGAGAATCATATAATTGAGAATACGTCTCTGTATTGACGTTTTGCCTTTTTGATTGCCTTACGGAGGAAGTAACTACACTGTTTGTATTCTAACATATTCCCAGTCACCTTGCTGTGGTTAAATGCGGTGGTTCGCTGTTTCCGTTTTGCGCGAATGCTGCCATCTATCCACGGTTTTTGGTTTGGGTAGGTTTTAATAGTCACAGTGGTAACAACATCCCCTGAACACTTCCTGATGAACTCAGTCACTGTGTCTGTGCATATGTCAATATAATTCTCAGAGGCAACCCGGAACATATCCCAGTTCACGTGATCAAAGCAATCTTGAAGCATGGATACCGATTGGTCAGACCAGCGTTGAATAGACTTTAGCATGGGTACTTCCTGTTTGAGTTTCTGCCTATAGGAAGGGATGAGCAGAATGGAGTCATGATCTGATTAGCCGAAGGGAGGGCGGGGGAGGGCCTTGTAGCCATTCCGGAAAGAAGAGTAACAATGGTCGAGAGTTTTTGAAGTGGAAGGACTTCAGGCAATGTGTTGATAGAACTTTGGTAGCGTTTTCCTCAAATTTGCTTTGTTAAAACTTCTTAAGGATAGCCCCCTTTTTTTCAATTTTAGCCTAAATGACATACCCAAATCTGCCTGCAGCTCAGGCCCTAAAGCAATGATATGCATATTCTTGGTACCATTTGAAAGGACACAGTTTTAAGTTTGTGGAAATGTGAATTGAATGTAGGAGAATAACACAATAGATATGGTAGAAGAAAATACAAAGGAAAAAAACACTTTCTTTTCTACCACCATCTTTGAAATGCAACAGAAAGGTCCCTGTTTCAGCCATCACTGGTTGTAATACTGATGGTGTCCACAAGATGGCAGCAGTGTATGTGCAAAGTTTCAGACGGATAACTTGAAGCATGAGCGAACTCCATGACATTTAGTGTGGAGTCACCCAGGTACATTTGGGCAAATCGAGAAGTATACATTTGCATTCATATATAAAAAAAATGGATACTCCCATAAAGCCCAGCTCATTGGCTATCTAGCTAGCTTTGACCCCGATTGATGCTTATTTGACAAAGTTAGAGTCGTTCAAGTGAAGACCGCCCGCGTCATCGGCGTGCCATGAAGGCGTCGCTCTCTGACCAAATATGGTGTCCTATAGGATATACTACACCCCTAATGATATAGTGAAGTCTCGTTATGTTCTAGGATCTCTGATGAATACATACGAACACAATTTGACTGGTTGAAACAATGTTTAGGGTGAGATTTTCACTGATTACTTTCTTTGCAAATTGAACGAGTGGAAATACAAAAATCGATCGTGCATGCTATATGGACCTTTTTAGGATATGAAAAAGGATTTTATCTAACAAAACGACACTTCATGTTATCTCTGGGACCCTTTGGATGATAAATCAGAGCAAGATTTCAGAATGTAAGTACACATTTCACCTTCAGAGGTGAATTTATCAAACCTATTGCGGTGACAAAAGTGTTTTGTTGTCAGGAGCTCTCCTCAAACAATAGCATGTCATTTTTGGGCAGTAATAGCTACTGTAAATTGGACAGTGCAGTTATATTAACAATAATTTAAGTCTTCAGACAATATAAGACACTTATATGTACCGACATTTGTTTCTCTAAAATCTGTGATGATGACACAAGGCACTGCATGATTTACAAGTCCAGTGACGGCTATGACCATAACTGAAGAGAATTCTCTTGGCAGGTAATACGGTCTACATTTGATTTGTGAGCTATTCTAGGTCGGGTGAACAAAAGGACTTGAGTTTCTGTAAGTTATCACAATCACACCATGAGTAGTAAATCATGAAACATACAACACCGCCTTTCTTTTTCCCAAAGAGTTCTTTATTCCTGTCTGCGCAATGTACTGAGAACCCAGATGGCTGTATGGACGGGGACAGTATATCCGGAGAGAGCCATGATTCTGTGAAACAGAGTATGTTACAGTCCCTGTTGTCTCTCTGGAAGGAGATCCTCGCCCTGAGCTCATCTACTTTATTGTCCAGGGACTGAATATTATACTCGGAAGCGGTGGATGGTATGCACACTCCCTGAGTTGGACTAGAAGCCCACTCCGAGTAACTCTTCTCCACTGGCTGCGTCTTGGAGCAGCCTCTGGGATAAGTTCATTTGCCCTGGGGGGTACGAACAAAGGATCTATTATGGGAAAGTCGTAATTTGGGAAAGTCGTACCCTTACCTACATATACATATTACCACGACTAACCGGTACCCCCGCACATTGACTCAGTACCGGTACCCCCTGCATATAGCCTCTGTATTTTTATTTTATTGTGTTACTTTTTATTATATATTTTACTTTAGTTTATTTAGTAAATAATTTTTCTTAAACTGCATTATTGGTTATGGGCTTGTAAGTAAGCCTTTCACTGTAAGGTCTACACCGGTTGTATTCGACGCTGTGACAAATAACATGTTATTTGATTCTGGTCGTAATGCTGGTGAGTTACCGCCGCTCTGATATCAAAAAGTTAGTTCCGGCTGTATGCAATAACACAAAAAACGGTCTGGGCTAATGATGTAAGAAATAACACACAACAAACAAAGAAGAAGAGCTGCTGGCGTCATCTATTTTACTTCAGGAATGATGTTCAAACCCCTGCTCATATGAAACCTCTCTCCTGGACGAATCAATTGATCCACACCAGTCACTTTCCTCCATTCTCACCTACCACAGGTACTTTTGGCTGGCTGAGTTAGCGTTTTATAGCCTATGCAAGCACAACACTATTTTGAATATCTAGTTTATTCAATTGTTATAGCCTACTGACTCACTTTTGAAAGAAATCCTGAATATGTTGCCAAGCAATTGTGGTCCCAATAAGGGCCCCTGTTTATAGTGTTTTAGGCTATCCAGGGCTTTTTAAGATCCAAGACCAAAAATACTAGACATTTACATAATTGTATTTCACTTTACAGGAATCTCTGTGATACAACCTCTCCCCGGATTACACAAAACTAAGTACTATTATTCCCCTCAGCGTAGTACCTGACCAGAGCTCCCCTTTGCATGCACATAAAACCATCTATAGATATCTATGAACTGTGAACTGTGACTGTGACATGAACTCAGGCTACCTGTCTTTCCCTTGCCTGTTGTTTGCTCTGTATTCGTAGTGCCTGTATAACATTGACATTGAGTAAAGCTGAAACAGTTCAAATGGGCTGTGGGCCTGTGTTCGGTACAGCTACATGTTCAACACAGCTCAACTGTCATGACCTGTTTAATTGACACCTCCCCACTAGATGGGGTGATGTACTTGTCGGTGATATAAAAGTTGCCGTTGATGGGGTCACAATAGTGCATTGCCTGTCAAGTCTCCTCGCTGTTGATTGGTCAGCTCAGTGGAGCCACATTCTTATCTGGTTGAGGTTGGAGAAGGGGAGGTGTAGTTGAGTGAGCTTGAGGCTTTTACGGTCTGTGCCTGTCAGCTTGTAACATGATGAGAGAGAGTGAGAAAACCGTAAATGTATTTGGAGAGTTTTTTTGGCCACCGAGCCTAAACACAGACATTCATGAACACATGAAAAAAGTAATGTCTACATCAAATAATGTAATTTTTCTCCATAAAATTGCTGCAGAAAGATTTTACACAATTGTACATTTTGGAGAGGTTTTTGATGCCTGGGTATGGACAAAAGAACATTCAGTCAGATTGGTATAAGATATCAGCATAATTTTTCCAGGCACATGTCGACAAGATGTTGGGGAAATCACTGGAGGGTGACCAGCTGAGTATATTTGACTAGTCACCTTAGTGTACAGCTCAATGAACAAACCAGGTGTTTTATTATATTTTAGTCTTCTGTGATATAGTGTATATAAAGTGTAATATTGGGATGCAATCTCAAAATGGAATACATTTCAACTCTATAATCATACATGGTGCAGGTCAATTCTTCAATTTAAGCCCATAACCATGTGTGATGTGTATACTCTTGTCTCAAAGTAGATTTGTTTAAGACTACCAGGAAACGCTCTGTGCGGACCCCTGTTTAAGCCCACAGTGATAAAAGGTTCATGACCCCTATATTGACTGTTCACTCTATAAGTCAAATAAATAAATAAATGTATTGGTCACATACACATGTTTAGCAGATGTTATTGCGGTTGTAGCAAAATGTCTCCCTCTATTACTCTTTCTTTCAATCTCTCACCCTCTTTAACACGCTCTCATTTAAACATGATACAACTGGGACAGGTATGGACTGATTCCAAGAAACCTTGCAGGCTACTCCTTAGTCTCTTGACTATAAGGTTCTAGGGTTCAAAATTAAGAGAGGGAAAAAGGCCAGGTATCACACAGACAGTCAGCTAAGAACTACTCTCTAAGTCAGTTCTATGTGATGCAAGGTTATATTTGCTCTTAATCGTGATTGCGTGTGTCCCAAGTCAGCGAGATCCATCAGTACCATTGGGAGGCCCCTGATCCAGAGGACCAATAGGTCAATAGTCCTATAACTGACCCAGATGACATATATCAATGGTGTGACATGATCAATGAGTGGAAGGCTACCATATTTATACACAGGCATGTATTTTGGCTCAAATTATACATCATTTGCAGTTTAACATGAGAAAAGTGTAGCCTTTTTTAAAATTCTAAATTCAACCTATCTATTACATAGGAGCAAAGTTTCCAGCATTGTTAAAGTAATTTCACCCCATGTCTCAAGACCACAAGTTATTATTCTTTAAAGTGAATTAGACTGCTAATCTGAAGTTGCCCTAAACACATGAAAGAGAGGACTACTCCTTGTGCGTAAAAGTCTCCATCCAGGCAATCAACTGATGACAGGGACCGGTGAAATCAAGGGCCAGTGTAGGGTACTGTAGCCTACCTATGGATGCCTGGCTGGCGAGCATCGAGGCGGAGAGGGAACCAGCGGAAGCCCCGTAAATCTTGGTGGCACCTTTGATGAGGTAGGGCGCTTGTTCCAACAGGCAGCTGGCCACTCCAATGTGATAGATCCCCAGGAACCCGCAGCCGGCGAACGACAGATTCCATTCCTTTGTTAGGTCGAACATCCCGGGAGGACAGTCTTTAACGAGGACCTACAAGTTTGGGTAAATGCGCTCGTTATGATCAATCCAAAATGTTAACTTTTTTGACAAGTTCCCTTCAGTGTTGGTTGAATGTCAACAACAGCACTAGCCAGTTTACTCCTCTTGTGCAATGTACGAAGAGACGGAGAGTCATCTACTGTGAATCGCCGGTGCGCTGAACTACCCGGTTCTAGAAGAGGGCAGGTCTGGCCAATCTGCATAAGGAGACAGAGTCTTATTTTAGGTGGAGCCACGCCCCACACTCTGCATTGGAAATAAATGAGAGAGATGCATTCGATTAATATCTATTATATCATAATCTGTATATTTGTTTAACCTGCCTGCTATTACTATGACAACTCGAACCTTATTAACCGATTTGAGTAGTCTATATCGTCCACTGCGGTCAAGAGAGCCGAGACTCGCAAAACCCAGTCAAGCCACCCGCGCTTCAGGCTCCTCCTGAATTTGGTTCGCGAATACACAACACTTTCCGGTATCGCGTATTTTCAGGGGGGAAAACCTAGGGGGGAAAGATCAGGTCGTACCATTCTAGCCAATGAGAGGGCAGATAAGCGTATGAACAACAGACACAACTCCGATATAAAGTATTTGTTCTCAAAGTTGCCGGGATGTTACGTGCTCTATTTATAACAAGTATACTCGTAACAACCTAATCATTGCGAAACTCATATTCGATCAAACAAGTAGTGATGTTACGTTTGATACAGGAGCTCCAAGGCATGCCTTGAAATCGTTAAGAAGCTAACGCCTCGATCACACCTACAGTGCTAGAGCAAAATGGTACGCAGCACCATATGGATATGTGTGCAACAAAAGTTCAACATTCACCTTCTGCTACCACTTCTGTCAAGCCATTAACGCATAAAATTTGATGCATGCGTTCGATAAATACGACGTGTAAAACCACACAAAACGCTCTGCAACGCAATGCAAAATGAATGTACATATACGTAGCAGTGTGATGTTGTTCCCCTAGATTGTGCCCCAAGTGGCACACAAGGACCAGTTTAAAAAGGCCAGGTAAAGAGGGGATGGATGTTAATAATAATAATTCAGAGTGAGTTTTTTTTATTTCATTACAGCTGCATAGCTAATGTTATTTTTTGTGTGCAAACACTTTTTCATATCTATATTGTAAATACACTTGATTGTAAAATTGTTGTATATTTTGGTTTGGTCCATGTGGGTATCTGTGTTACTATACCCTCCTATTGTTCTCTCTTGCCTGACCTTCAATTGGCGAGGTATGTTGCCCTTGGCTCTGCTACTTTTCAATATAAAAACGTAGTAATGTTACACAATGTGCTGTTATGGTTGCATACGTTTTGTTAAATATTTATATTTGACATATTGTATGTTCAAAAGTTTTAACGAGCTCGCTAGCTAGGGTACCTATTGTAACTTGTGGTTACATTGGGACAGTGTTTGAGTGAGATGTGCTCGCGCTGGTACCTGAGAGCTGTGACTGCGCCAACGGCTAACAATTTGTACATTGTCTCTTCGTGCACAGGACAAATAAAAATCCAACAAGTAGACCTCCAGTTGTGGCAGTGTCCTCATTAAATTACACAACGCAGAACAATCCATGCTATATATATATATATATATATATATATATATATATATATATATATATATATATATATATATATATATATACAAAAGTATGTGGACATGCCTTCAAATGAGTGGATTCAGCTATTTCAGCCACATCTATGGCTGACGGGTGTATAAAATCAAGCACACAGCCATGCAATCTCCATAGACAAACATTGGTAGTAGAATGGCCTTACTGAAGAGCTCAGTGACTTTCAACGTGGCACCGTCATAGGATGCCACCTTTCCATCAAGTCAGTTAGTAAAATTTTTGCCCTGCTAGAGCTGCCCCGGTCAACTGTTTGTGCTGTTATAGTGAAGTGGAAACTTCTAAGCGCAACAACGGCTCAGCCGCAAAGTGGTAGGCCACACAAGCTCATAGAATGGGACCGCTGAGTGCTGAAGCAAGTAGTGTGTAAAAGTAGTGTGTAAAAATCGTCTGTCCTCGGTTGCAACACTCAAGCACACAATAACGTCAGCACACAAGCAACGTCAGCACAATAACTGTTGGTCGGGAGCTTCATGAAATGGGTTTCCATGGCCGAGCAGCCGCAACAAGCCTAAAATCACCATACGCCAAGCGTCGGCTGGAGTGGTGTAAAGCTCGCCGCCTTTGGGATCTGGAGCAGTGGAAACACGTTCTCTGGAGTGATGAATCACGTTTCACCATCTGGCAGTCCAACAGACAAATCTGGGTTTTGCGGATGCCAGGAGAACGCTACCTGCCCCAATGCATAGTGCCAACTGTAAAGTTTGGTGGAGGAGGATTAATAGTCTGGGGCTGTTTCATGGTTCGGGATAGACCCCTTAGTTCCTGTGAAAGGAAATCTTAACGCTACAGCATACAATGACACTGTGACATGTGCTTCTAACTTTGTGGCAACAGTTTGGGTAAGTCCCTTTCCTGTTTCAGCATGCCCTCGTGCACAAAGCAAGGTCCATACAGAATGGTTTGTTGAGATCAGTGTGGAAAAACTTGACTGGCCTGCACAGAGCCCTGTCCTCAACCCCATCGAACACCTTTGAGATGCATTGGAAAGCCGACTGTGAGCCAGGCCTAATCGCCCAACATCAGTGCCCGGCCTCACTAATGCTCTTGTGGCTGACTGGAAGAAATTCCCTGCAGCAACGTTCCAACATCTAGTGGAGAGCCTTCCCAGAAGAGTGGAGGCTGTTATAGCAGCAAAGGGGGGACCAACTCCATATGAATGTCCATGGTTTTGGAATGAGATTTTCGACTAGCAGGTGTCCACATACTTTTGGTCACGTAGTGTACTTGCAAAACACTATCGGTGTGATTTCGATAGCAGAGTGCCGATGTATGTATCACTTTGTCAGAAGTACGTCATCAATCACGTCTGAAGCTTCTTTTTATCACATGCTTTTTCAAACCATGTGTTACTAAATGCAAGATCCAACTGACTTCACCTTGGTTTCGATGCTTTCTTCCATTCCAAGTTGCTTTCAAACACTGACCTCTACTATATGCCGTACTTACAAATACAGTTAGGATTTTGTACAGATTCTTTCACATGACAGAGAGCTTAGCAGGTGGAGTAGGGAATTATGGAATGTTCAGGGACATGAGGGTATGAGGCCGAATCTCGGTGAAGACACTATTTAGTAACTTGATGAATGTGGAACCATACTTTCTGCACTGTTGTTCAAATAAATTGTTTTATTTAGTATAGTATTAGTTTCTGTCTTAAGCAGCATAAATAATGCCATAGATTCACTTTTTGAAAAAGAGCAAACTTGAATGCAAACGAGGGAAGCGTGATGTAAAATGCAAACATGGTATTCCAACTGATTATGGGCTACTAAACCCAACGATTTACTGCCACAGAGTTTTGATTAAATTGTTTTTGCTGCTATTTATTGCTGACCAGCAGATGTCACTAATGTGCGAACAGATAATTAATCTCCCAGTACTGTTTTCTGGCACAATTTAGTGAAAGAGCAGAAGCCTTGAGGAAGAGTCTGTTTTCCATCACTACAGCAAATAATCAGTAAAAACATTTGTTGACCCAATTCGACACTCTCATTGACCTCCATACAAAAACTCTTCGCTTGGTGAGCAAAAAAAAATCTATACAAAGATTTGGGGCCCAGTTATCAAATAACATTTTATTTGTCACACACACTGAATACAACATGTATATAGACTTTACAGTGAAATGCTTACTTACGAGCCCTTTCCTAACAATGCAGAGTTAAAAAGTAAGAAACATTTGCTAAATAAAAAAAGTAAACGAGGCTATATATATATAAAAGGAGTACCAACTGGTACTGAGCCAATGTGCAGGAGTACGAGGTAGTTGAGGTAAGAGGTAATATGTACATGTAGGTAGGGGTAAAAGTGACCAGGCAATCGGGATAGATAATAAACAGAGTAGCATCAACGTATGTGAAAAGTGTGAATGTGTGTCTATGTGTGTGTGTTTGTGTGTGTGGAGTCAAAATGAATGTTTGTTTTGTGTGTGTGAGTGTATGTATGTGTGTGTGTGTGTGTGTGTGTTGGAGTGTCAGTGTATGATGTGTGGGTAAATGCAAATGCAACTTTTGTATATACGGGCTCACTGTAATACCACGCAGGGCAGAACAGAGAACTGACAGGATGTATGTAAACAGTGTTCTTATACTGTGATGGACATAGTTCCAACCCGTCTGTTGGCCTATCACAGTAGAAGCTGGGCGTGGTTTAAACTCGCTCAGGCGGGTCCATGGTGTGACCTGCAACATGCAGGTCACACCATGATACTCAGTTCTTGTCACACACACAAACAGGCAAGTAGCAAGCAGTTGTTTAATCTCATAATGATGCTCCAGTGCACAAATGCAGAAACCTCACACAACCAGCATCAGATAATATTTAATCATATATATGGTAATAATGGCTATAATGTAAAACACAGAATCCCACAATCCCCCTGTTATATGATTCAGAAATGAATCATATAACAGTTAAAGTTTAAAATACCTTCATGTCCTCCATTCGATCCCACTATGTACTAGATTGGCTACCAGACACCTAGGAACTTAAAACCCTCATGTCAAAAGAGAACAACAGTTAATTTAAAAACAGAATAAAAGAAAATGGTGTTAAATTTAAGTCCCCCTTTTGACACCCCCTAGGGTGTCACTCATAATCCTTTATTTCAGCGGTCCCAACATAGGAATATGTTAATAGCATTTCATGAAAAGAATAAAAAGTTGATTAATAAAACACCCCCCTGACTGGCAAGAAGCATATCCAAAGCAAGTCTATTCTGTCTGGCAACCCTAGATGTGGCCTCAAGTTGTTCAGACATACCAGTGAGTGCATCACGGGAGTAATTCACAAAACGCTGTTGATTATAGTAGATATAATTAATCTATGCATTCTGTCTAGCATCCACTATGGCTGGACCTATAATAGGTAGTAAATGCCAGAGTCCGTCATTCCTACCCAAGGCCTGAAACTCATGAGGAACCCCCACTGGCACCCCCAACAGGTTAGTGTGTATGTCAACTACATCATCCGTCCATAGAGCACTACGTCTATGTCTCCCATGGGATGGAATGTTTTCAGGTCCCCTGGATACAGAACCCAACAGCTGCTCAGCAGTAACATCAACAATGGTCAGTGGAATTATCAAACTGGTCAGACCACACGTACCTTGCCAGTCTCCTCTAAGAATGAGTCTCAGCACTCTTTTGGGTCCACATATCCACCACACATCAGCCAGACCACTAGTTTGGTTTAGGCCTGCAACTGGCCAAGTGGCATTAATGGTTATGTTACTACTGCAATCAGCTTCAGGCAACCTCCCATAGGCTATGCCATTACATGTACCCGTGATGCAACTGTAATTGCCCCCATATGCCTTAACACCCCAAGGGGCCCGATGAGGAGGTACTGTAGGAAACACAAGGCTCAAAGAGGAACAGAGAGTTGATTTGGGCTGAACCTGGTAAAAACCTCTCAGAATACACAACCACCCCTCTCCTTCTCCTATTGCAAATGGGTGTGTAGCCAGAACAGGTCTAGCATGACCACAGATAATGCAGTCCTTTCAGGGTCTTAGCTGTATACCTCATATAAGACAGCCACAAATTGTCCCTACCATCAAAACCAGTCTCAGTGCCTAATTGATCAATAGCTGAATAGTCTCTAACGTTAATTACCTGAATGGGATTTGACACAGTGGTGGTGGGTGGCAGGTTCGGTCCAGGGGTGGTAGAGGAGTGTGTCTGGCTCTGGTTCGTCTGGGACCTCTGTGGTTTTGGCAGCACCTTAATAGAAAACAGACCCATCGTGTCTGTCACAGTCCTTTGTAGTCCGAGGGTGTAAGTGCCTGCATCAGAGAGCTTAATAGTTTTGATGGTTAGTAGGATTTCATCACCTTTACAAAGTTCAACAGTGCTCCCAGGTTTCTCCCATATCATGGAAAACCTATCCACCTTTGTGGGATCCCCCATGCTATAAGGATACCCTCTTCTCCAATCCTAGAACTGTCCCAAGTTGGTTATCATGTAATCCCCATACGGACACCCTCCCCCATTACACAGGTACACTGGCACTCCTGTACACAGGCGTTAAAACCAAACACAAATATCTAAATTTCTTCCCTGCCCTGTTGGCTCAAAATATGTCCCAAATACTTAAAACATGAGTCTACCATAATTAAAACTTATCCTAGCTCATTTTCACACCACATTCATCGGAGAAAATATAATGACACTATAATTTAAATTTCACTGCCTTTTTGTATTAAATTACCTTAATATCAATATTACAAATGACCCTAGATTCTCCATCCAAATGGCTTTCCAATGAGGCTGATCAGACCACAAAGGAAAGTTACAATAGAGGTCATAAGTCATACCACCCCTCCAAATAAGTGTTTCTTACTATATTAAACAACATTCCTCTATCAAAAGATTTCACCTATTTAATTAAGACTAGAAAATAAAAACTTCTAAAATTTCATATGTGAGTGTACCCTTTAAGATATCATGTCTCTGGGAACATGGAAATCACCTTAACCCAAACGTTTACTACAAAAACAAAACCTAATAATTATGATAATCCCCTCAAACTCAAATCATTTGTTTTAAATTTCCTCGATGTTTCATGTCTTACATTCGTTTTTCTCCAAATTGTCTCCCCAAAATACTTCTTAAATACCCTGCCATTAGACACACATACAACTGTGATAAACGTACACTGTCCCTTTAACATAAAATAAACTCAGCCTGCAATCCACTTTGTGGGCCTTTCATTGTTCCCCATAATGAAAACAGATTCTAATGTTAGTATACCTTAACCTCCTGTTTAACTTCAATGGTGTTATCTGAACAATCAAACCAAAATCAATAACCGGGAAGTACTTGTGTAAATTAACTAAAAGAACAAAATAAATCCACCTTATTTCTCAGCACACTCAACACTCACCGGTACCAGATCCAACTGAAATACCTAATGTACCACACTCGCTTGGCAGGCTCAAATTAATACAACTCAGACATCTCATCTGAAGGTCCCCGACGTCATTCATACCGATATTAGTCTGACTGAATATCAAGCGTATTTCATGCACACGATTTGAATCTCACAAATCTTAATTCACGCCAGTAAGCTTCAATTTACACCATACACACACAAATCTTAATTCACGGCAGTAAGCAGACCAGTAGGAGACGCAATGGCCCCGCCTTCTATCCATTCTCTGTACAGCTTCTCACCCCGTCTCTTCCACTCCTTACCCTCTCTGCCTTCATTCACTTCTAGAGTGGACTTCAGCGTTTTCAACACCTTTTCTATTTCCAACAACATTTTATTTACACTACAATACTGTCAACAACCTATGCCTTTACTCAGTCCCAAGTGGTACCCTTTCCTTACGGCTAAATCGGCCCCCTTTTAGGTCTAAAGTAAGAACTCAATTATGCACTGTGGGTCCCCTGGGGCATTAATTAGTCTAGTGTCCCCCGGATTATCACCTTTAATTCAATACCAAATGTACAAAATAAAAAATACAGTCACTCCATATGACTAACGTGTCGACCGGATCATTGTTGTTGTTTATTTTCTGTGCTGTAGCCTTTCATGACTTAGGCCTATTTCAATATAAAATAAACCCTGTATCACCAAATCTGGATATTTTAATTTACAATTGTATTTATCAATGAAATAAATAACAACGGCATATCCAATAAATGTTTTTAACACTAGGCTACTCCCATATCTAGCTTGAAAAGTCATTATGCCTTCTCCCTACAGTTTTCAGCAGTTAGCTTCGCCCATGACTGCCTCGTGAACGACAATGTTGACGCTGTGTTTTAAAGTTTAGAAATGTCAATAATGATCACATGTGATCACATGGCTTTCGAAACATATGGCCCTTATCTTTCATCAGCGAGAAAGAATCCTTTTGCAGTTTTGCAAATAACTCAAGTTTTCCACAGGCAAAATGGCTGCTAAACATATTTTGAGATGTGTGCCACTAGTACATCATTAATTCAGTGTGATGACTATTCCATACCATAACACGCCCATATTATGCCAGTTACAACAATGGAAAAACAATTGATAACTGTATATTACAGTGAACTTTTAAGGGAACCTAATTCAATTTTAACACTGTTAAAATGGATGGTAAACATTTTATGATGTGTGCCACTAGTACTTTAATATTTTATTATCATTAACATTGCAAAGCATAACATGCCCATATTATGCCAGCTAGAAGATTGTAAAAAATACTAGTTTACTGTATATTACAGTAAACTTTGAGGGATTCTAATTCATTTTTAACACTGTAAAACACAGTATAAAAGTGAATTTTAATACAGTAAAAATGGATGGTAAACATTTTGTCAGATGTGTGCCACTAGTATATACAATAGTTTCTGGGAATGCTATAAAGTCCAAAAGTTATGGGCGGAGCTAGAAAGTTGGCTGTCAGAAGTATTACAATGTTAATTTACTTTTAATCAGTCTGTCACTGCATATTTTAAGTCATGGCATATCGGGTGTGGTAAGATACACAATTGGCTGGATGATTGTCTTCTCATCACTCAACTTGAAGAAATGTATATTAAAAACTTGGAAATCAATAAATCAACGAACATTAACACAATGGAAAAATCAAATGATTTGTTATTTAAATATTTAAATAGCATGGGTGACTGAGAAAAACTAATTGGTTCAATTTTAGGCCATGTGGTAAACATTACATTTACATATGTTTTTGCCTCATTTATTCTATTGCAGACACCTTAATGCATTCTTTTAAATGATATTACGTGAGCTAAACATAAAAAATAAATACAGTTGAAATCGGAAGTTTACACCTTAGGCAAATATATTTAAATATATTTAAACTCAGTTTTTCACAATTTCTGACAATTAATCTTAGTAAAAATTCCCTTTATTAGGTCAGTTGGGATCACCACTTTATTTTAAGAATGTAAAATGTCAGAATAACAGTAGAGAGAATGATTTATTTCAGCTTTTATTTCTTTCATCACATTCCCACTGGGTCAGAAGTTTACATACACTCAATTAGTATTTGGTAGCATTGCCTTTAAATTGTTTAACTTGGGTCAAACGTTTCGGGTAGCCTTCCACAAGCTTCCCACAATAAGTTGGGTGAATTTCGGCCCATTCCTCCTGACAGAGATGGTGTAACTGAGTCAGGTTTGTAGGCCTCCTTGTTCGCACACGCTTTTTCAATTCTGCCCACTAATTTTCCATAGGATTGAGGTCAGGGCTTTGTGATGGCCACTCCAATACCTTGACTTTGTTGACCTTCAGCCATTTTGCCACAACTTTGGAAGTATGCTTGGGGTCATTGTCAATATGGAAGACCCATTTGCAATCAGGCTTTAACTTCCTGACTGATGTCTTGATGTTGCTTTAATATATCCACATAATTTTCCAATTCTTGATGCCATCTATTTCGTGAAGTGCACAAGTCCCTCCTGCACAAAGCACCCCCACAACATGATGCTGCCACCCCCGTGCTTCACGGTTGGGATGGTGTTCTTCAGCTTGCAAGTATCCCCCTCTTTCCTCCAAACATAACAATGGTCATTATGGCAAAACAATTATATTTTTGTTTCATCAGACCAGAGGACATTTCTCCAAAAAGTACGATCTTTGTCCCCATGTGCAGTTGCAAACCATAGTATGGCTTTTTTATGGCGGTTTTGGAGCAGTGGCTTCTTTCTTGCTGAGTGGCCTTTCAGGTTATATCAATATAGGACTCGTTTTACTGTGGATATAGATATTTTTGTACCCGTTTCCTCCAGCATCTTCACAAGGTCTTTTGCTGTTGTTCTGGGATTGATTTGCACTTTCTGCACCAAAGTACGTTCATCTCTAGGAGACAGAACGCATCTCCTTCCTGAGTGGTATGACAGCTGCGTGGTACCATGGTGTTTATACTTGAGTACTATTGTTTGTACAGATGAACATGGTATCTTCAGGCGTTTGGAAATTGCTCCCAAGGATGAAGCAGACTTGTGGAGGTCTACAGTTATTTTTCTGAGGGCTTGGCTGATTTCTTTTGATTTTCCAATGACGTCAAGAAAAGAGGCACTGAGTTTGAAGGTGTTGGCCTATAAGCACAACCCCCACCTGTGTGGCTGGAGTGTGTCAGCAGTTCCTGCAAGAGGAAGGCATTGATGCTATGGACTGGCCCGCCCGTTCCCGAGACCTGAATCCAATTGAGCACATCTGGGACATCATGTCTCGCTCCATCCACCAACGCCACGTTGCACCACAGACTGCCCAGGAGTTGGCGGATGCTTTAGTCCAGGTCTGGGAGGAGATCCCTCAGGAGACCATCCGCCACCTCATCAGGAGCATGCCCAGGCGTTGTAGGGAGGTCATTCAGGCACGTGGAGGCCACACACACTACTGAGCCTCATTTTGACTTGTTTTAAGGACATTGCATCAAAGTTGGATCAGCCTGTAGTGTGGTTTTCCACTTTAATTTTGAGTGTGACTCCAAATCCAGACCTCCATGGGTTGATCAATTTGATTTCCATTGATAATTTTTGTGTGATTTTGTTGTCAGCACATTCAACTATGTAATGAAAAAAGTATTCAATAAGAATATTTCATTCATTCAGATCTAGGATGTGTTATTTTAGTGTTCCCTTTATTTTTTTGAGCAGTGTCTATACAAAACGTTTCCTTAAAATATAATGTTTAGAAAGTTCATAGTTACTGTCCCCATTACAACAACAAAATACTTAAATCATGTAATTTTGTCCTTGAAACATTTAATTTAAATAACTGTAGAATTCCATTCATTCCAATGAGGACTGCTCCTTCTGGGGAGTTCCATTGTGGCCGACATTTACCTCAAAGCCATCTTGCTTTCACAATTAACCATTTGGTTAACAGCATCCCCGGTAGGCTACTGCAGCCTATGCAGCCTTACTCCACTCGTGATATCAAAGTCATTTTTGATAAGGCCCGAAAAGTAAATAAACGATTTGGTAAACTTTTTTGTGGAAGATCGGATAAGTGTGCTTTAAACTGTTTGCTTGGTATGATTTGTAGCTATCGTCTCTATCTGTGCATCCGACAGCTTTTCTACCATAAAACGTGCGATACCGTAAAGTGTTGTGTATTCACGCAGAAAAAAATTCAGGAGGAGACTGTTGCGCGGATGGTTTTGCAGCGTTTTGCGGGCGTCGGCTCACTTGACAGCAGTCTACCCAGATCAAACAAGAGACCATTACATAGGCCATTGACGTATAATTTGAAAACCTAATCTCTTGATTTTAAATTCCAAGAACAACTACCTGCATCAGCTTGAATGCTTCATGTAACCTATGTTTGAAAGCATTCCTCTTCCGGCTACAGACACTAGTGAGCACGCGCGTGCTCCGCAACAGCGAACTGGTGCTGAAGCTGAGGAGGAGGCGCGCGCATCACATGAGCGCAACGCATTACATCACTTTGCTACGACGTGATTGGCTGAAGGTCAATGCGTACTTCGCTCGCGGACTGTCACGTCCTAGTCTAACCATATATCTCGACTCGAGACGATAATTATTATCGCTCTCAAAACAAATCTAATTATAACCTTTCAATTGATTACACATATACTGTCGTTCGGTGCCCGTTTTGAGGATGGCCGAGAGCGAGGCAGACACGCCAAGCACCCCGATAGAGTTTGAGAGCAAATACTTCGAGTTTGATGGAGTACGACTTCCACCCTTCTGCAGAGGAAAGATGGAGGAGATCGCCAACTTCTCCCTCAGAAGTAGCGACATATGGATTGTCACGTATCCCAAGTCAGGTAAACAATATTGGCAAGTGTTGATTCTATGCAATACATTAGTCCAGTACCCTCACAAGAGAATGCAGGGTCTTAGGTTTTCGCCATATTGTGTCGTGTGTAATAAACGCAATTGTCTTCAGTTGAGTCCTTATAAGTTTATGATTGCATTGTGTTCAGAGTTGCACTGGCCTATTAGGGAAGGGCATCAATGTTTACCTCTCTCCAAACGTAGCCTGCAGCAGGCTAAATGCTGCGATCGCCTAGCAGGGTTAGGAACATTCACAAATAGACAACAGTCTGACTTCGTGGCAGTCATGGCAGCTCATTGAAGGACTTTTCATTCTGAGTTATGTGCTGCTGAAATCAGTAACTTAGCATATGAACCTTCGAGTTACGTTAAACGCCGGCGCTCGTCGCATTCATTCTCTGTTGACATATGTTATCGGAGGATACACAGACAATGTATTGAATTTTCAGGCCTCGGGTTACTGCTTACATCCGTCTCTTTCTGTCAGATCCAGACTGCTTTGCGCAGTGCTGTGCTGCTGCGGACAGGGCTACGCTGTGCTTGCGCGTGACGCACTTGTGTGTTGACAACCTGTGCTGGAGCAGAACTCACTCCACGGGTGGGTCCTCCTGGTCACGTGACTAGGTGGACATAAATATCCATCTTCCCTCAAGTTCATTGTGGGAGTCAAATCTTTCAGAGACATATATAGCAATTATTCCTTTAATGTCTCTTCTCTGTCCACACTGGATTTCAGCAGTGCCGATATCTGCATCTGCAGGAGTAAAGTATAATTGCAGGAGAGAGAGTAGAGAAGAGAGGTGGGAGCATTCTGGGTTGTTGTGCTCTCTAGGCCTGTCACGACTTCTGCCGAAGTCGGTCCCTCTCCTTGTCAGGGCGGTGTGTTCGGACATCACCGATCTTCTAGCCATCACTGATCCATTTTTTCATTTTCCATTGGTTTTGTCTTGTCTTCCTTCACACCTGGTTCCAGTCCCATCAATTACATGTTGTGTATTTAACCCTCTTTTTCCCCTCGACGGATTTTGTACCCATCTTGTTTGTAAGTTCTTATTAAATTACTCCGTTTATACCAAGGTCGTTCTCCTGAACCTGACTTCCCTGCCACCAATACGCACACCTTACAAGGCCTGGTAACAGATGCAGGCGGGTGATGTTGTTCCCTACAATATTAGCACTGTAATGGAGTGAATGTTATTTGTAATAAGGGTTACATGGATAGAATCAGACCTCTGAAACGCAAATGGCTGGCCCTCCCTCCAGCTAAATATATGACCTAAACCCTCCCTGAACGCTTGAAAGAAACTGTCGCCTGTACCCAAAATAATAATTCAACCAAAGTGCATAGCAGAGAACATGTCTACATTTACCCTCACTGCTTGGACAGACCAGAGTCTTAGATATGCAGTTTTAGAAACTGTTCATCTTGTAAGTATTACATAGCAACACAGGAATTTTGATAGTGCGCAAGGTTTTGGGTTTGCAGACCACCGTGGACAAGAGTAGGGGTGGAAAGATCTCCTTTCTAGTAAAAGCATTGCATGAATCTGTCATCGCATTTTCAGGTCCAAGGAGAAATGGCTTTTTATAAACATTTCATGCAATTCTACTCCATTTTACAAATACTACAAGACCAAATGTATATTAACACATTCTTGTCGAACATCTCATTCCAAAATTACGGGCATTAATATGGAGTTGGTCCCCCCTTTGCTACTATAACAGCCTCCACTCTTCTGGGAAGAGGCAGTTTGGAACTCCATTGTGAGTGTTGCAACCGAGGACAGATGATTTTTACGAGCTACGCGCTTCAGCATTCAGCGGTCCCGTTCTGTGAGCTTGTGTGGCCTACCACTTCGCGGCTGAGCCGTTGTTGCTCCTAGACGTTTACACTTCACAATAACTGCCCTTACAGTTGACCAGGGCAATTTGATGAACTGACTTGTTGGAAAGGTGGCATCCTATGACTGTGCTGTTGAACGTCAATGAGCTCTTCAGTAAGGCCATTCTACTCCCAATGTTTGTCTCTGGAGATTGCATGGCTGTTTGCTCAGTTGTATACACCTGTCAGCAACAGGTGTGGCTGAAATAGCCAAATCCACTAATTTTCAGGAGTGTCCACATACTTTTGTATATATAGTGTATCTTAGAAATATAACTTTGCTCTGTGCTTCTCCCAGCATGCACTTCATAGCCTATAGGCTATGGATCATTTGATTGAGACCACACTAAATAGCCTATAGGAGTAGTTGATGTTGCCCGCAGCATTGGGCACACATCGATACAGCCTAATATGCAACTAATTCTAAAACACAGAAATATTGAGATTTCATCAATTACAAATTACATGACCCACCACTGGACTAGATTAAAAAAATACTAAGCCCTCCCTTTGACTGAAATTACAAAGCATGACCCTACCCCATTTTCCTCCAGGTAACCATTCTGTACATTTCTATCCCGAGTGGCGCAGTGGTCTAAGGCACTGCATCTCAGTGCAAGGTGTCACTACAGTGCCTGGTTTGATTCCAGGCTGTATCACATCTGGCTGGGATTGGGAGTCCCATAGGGTGGCGCACAATTGGCCCAGTGTCGTCCGGGGTAGGCCGCCATTGTAAGAATTTGTTCTTAACTGACTTGCCTACTTAAATCATGTTTAAATAAATACATTTTAAAAAATTACAAAGTGCCATTTATAATGTTTTGAGAGTGGAACGTCAACTATCGGAAAGTTAAGACTAGATATAGGCAAAAAACAGGAGCTATTGCGGGAGAGCACAGTCCTTCCAAGTGCACCTAGCCACGAATCTTCCTCAATCATGTCCATGTCACAACAGGCTCGGGCCCATCAAAGAGAAGGGTTGGAGATGCACAATTCCCCGATGTCCGCAAAGCTTTCGGGGAAAATAAATGATCAGGTAGATTTCCCAAGTCCTGGTAAAATATGTAGTTGGTAAAGACATTGTACACAGGTGGACATTAGGCTTGAGGCAGTATACCGTATATACTGTATACCGGGGTATTTGGAAATAGCCACTGGGTGGTTTTTCAATACAGTCAATACCATTTGTAGCTACTTTTTTTTAAGTAAATACCTGCAGTCAACTTGAGCAATTAGGAGATGAAGCAGATCACGTTCTTCATTTCACCTGTCACATTATTTTACATTATGAAGCTTTATGAAAAGTTGAGCCAGTCATGTTTGTTTGTAAATAGCACAATGGGTGAAAGCAGGAGCAGCTGAGTCCAGCTGTGTATTGACAGGGGTTGCATTTTATATTCCAAGTCAACCGTGTTGTTGTTTTTTGCTTCAACACAGTGATCGTTTCCCTTCACAGAGAATACATTAGCGCAACACATTCGACAGATGGCAGCCACACAAGTAAATGAGTTGACAACGAAAAACCGATGCATGGCCATCATTTCTAGTGTTTATCATAGACATAATGTCGCCATACACATTTCTTAATGTTTTGCTTACAGTTAATCTTGAATTGTACCTGAGAAAAGCACGGAGAAAAGTACCTGAGAAGAGAGCTACACATCAGTCAGAGCGCTGTCTGCTGATAGAATGCCCATTCGTGAATTCTCATCCTAGTGGAGAAGTGCAACTGAAGCACAACATTTGTCTGACGCCGAGCAGAAATGGCAAAAAAAAGCATTTTAGATCTGCTTTTATAAAACACACCAAGAGATATCTTACCTGTTATATATTATCTTCCTGCTGTGAAAAAGGAAGAATTCTGTGTTAACGCGACCCCTAAGTTGAACTTACTAGTTATCTAAGTAAGTTACTGAATTAATAAGGTGATGGGGCGTCATATTGTGTCAGCTTTCTGCCGTATTCGTAAAGTCAAAGCACTTTGGGTGAGTTATCTGGACAGCAGCCACTGCTGTCAACTTGATTTCCTTGTGTTTTTTTCTCCTCCGTTTTCTCCTTCTATCTGCTTCTCCCCAATCTTCTCTGAGTAGAGCAGGCAAACCCCAGACAGACACAGCTTGTACACATGCTGCTTCAGATCAGACAAGCGTGCATCAAAACTTTTGTTCATTTGTACGTCTCTTGTTCACATTCGCTTGTAAATGTTCAAACGCACCAAAAATGACATTCGGTATCTCCTACCTATATACACTACCGTTTTTTTTTGTCAGAAATAGAGTGTAGACATTGTTAATATTATAAATGACTATTGTAGCTGCAAACAGCTGATATTTAATGGAATATCTACATAGGCGTACAGAGGCCCATTATCAGCAACCATCATTCTTGTGTTCCAATGGCACATTATGTTAGCTAAGCCAAGTTTATCATTTTAAAAGGCTAATTGATCATTAGAAAACCCTTTTGCAATTCCGGAGTCGCCTCTTCGCTGTTGACGTTGAGGCTGGTGTTTTGCGGATACTATTTAATGAAGCTGCCAGTTGAGGACTTGAGAGGCGTCTGTTTCTTAAACTAGACACTAATGTACTTGTCCTTTTGCTCAGTTTGCACTCCCACTCTTCTTTCTATTCTGGTTAAAGACAGTTTGCTCTGATCTGTGAAGGGAGTAGTACACAGCTTTGTATGAGCTCTTCAGTTTCTTGGCAATGTCGTTGCATGGAATAGCCTTAATTTAATAAGAATAGACTGATGAGTTTCAGAAGAAAGGTCTTTGTTTCTGGCCATTTTGAGCCTGTAATCAAATCCACAAATGCTGATGCTCCAGATACTCAACTAGTCTGAAGAAGGCCAGTTTTATTGCTTCTTTAATCGGGACAACAGTTTTCAGCTGTGTGCTAACATAATTGCAAAAGTGTTTTCTAATGATCAATTAGCCTTTTAAAATAATAAACTTGGATTAGCTAACACAACGTGCCATTGGAACACAGGAGTGATGGTTGCTCATAATGGGTCTCTGTATGCCTATGTAGATATTCCATAAAACAATGTGCCGTTTCCAGCCACAATAGTGATTTACAACATTAACATTGTCTACACTCTATTTCTGATCAACATCATATTTTAATGGGCAAAATAAAATGCTTTTAATTCAAAAATGACATTTCTAAGTCACCCCAAACTTTTGAATGGTAGTGTATGTATAGCTTTATGAGCTGGAATTGCAAATTGTTTATTTTTGTTCGTGCTTGTTAGCATATTTAGATAGCCGCCTCCATGGAAATTCGCTAATATTGTTAGAATTTTGGTAGCAGATGCCCAATGGTTTTTACGTTTTTGGCGCCCCCTTGTGCACTAAACCGGTAATACCGTAAATCCTGGAATGATAGAAGGACGGTATGACGATATGAAAAATCTGGAAACCGCACAACCCAAGCGGACAGTCAATACTCACTGTTCGCCTGTCCGACAGCCAAGGGTGTAACTTTGTGTTGTTGGGGGGGGGGGGGAGATCGGATCATTTTGGCTATTCTTCAAATGGTCATTTCTCATTAAGTTAAGTTTGCGCCTCTTTAACCAGCTCTGAAGGACTTTGTCGTCTACTGCCTTTTAAAAGTTCCTAAAGATTTTCATGTTCTTCCTCATGACCTGTTAAGGCCTCACCCTGTCTTGCAAAGAACTTCACTGAACCTTACATTTTCAGTAGATAATGTTTTGCTTCCTCTTCTTAAATCAGTAGATAACTGTGAGTCCACAGGGTTTGATTTTTGTGAACTCTTTAAGCATAAGCTGAAAACTTCTCAAGAGCCTTCTTCCAATTTCTAAAGCCTGGTGCTAGCTTAGCTACCTAGCTAAGGTTAGCTAGCTAAAATAGCCAAACTAGCATTGCAGCATTCGGTATAAAACGATACTGCACAAAAATACAAACGCAACATGTTAAGTATTGGTCCCAAGTTTCCTAGATATTGTCCATATGCACAAAAAGCATATTTTTCTCAAATGTTGTGCACCAATTTGTTTACATCCCTGTTAGAGAGAATTTCTTCTTTGCCAGTATAATCCATCCACCTGACAGGTGTGGCATATCAAGAAGCTGATTAAACAGCATGATCATTACACAGGTGCACCTTGTGCTGGGGACAGTAAAAGGCAGGGTTTGAGTTTTTGCGAAAGCGTGACCTCTTATTCAGAAAAACTTTGGTGCAATGGAAGCTGAAAACCCCCTTTAAAGAGGCACTGTAATGCAGCCAGAGGAAACTTGAAACCACTTCACTTGAAATGACAAAACTCTTTCAGCTCGCTTCTGGATTACAATGCACTTGGGATGTGGATGATTTGGCTTTGTACTGGGACTGATGTCGATAACTTCTATTTGTTCGGTGGCTCTGCACCTGTCATCTGTGCTCAACTGGTCCCTGACTTGTGGCTCAGTCCCCTTCATCAAACATGACACCAAACCGTGTCTTACTTTCTATTGCCAAAATAGAAGGGCCTTGCTATTGCCAAAATAGAAGGGCCTTGCTATTGCCAAAATAGAAGGGCCTTGCTATTGCCAAAATATGATTAAACTTAAATAATATTACATCTACAAGGCATGTCTTATAGGGCTACATTTAAATATTCCAATTTGTGTGTTCACCATTGTTTCTTCACCACTACATTCCAAATTCTCACCTGATGACCTATTCGTCCTCTCCCCACCTCAACATGGGCGGTCCTCTCTCTCTCTCCACTGACTGTCTCTGTCCCCTGCCATGACGACGATATGAAATCAGAATCTAGGCAACAACTGTTTTGTTATAGCACTTGGGCTTAGTCAGCAAGATGAGTTGAACTGATAGTTCCAATCTGTGTGCGATGTAAATTGCTGGTCAAAGTGCTTTACCAGACTGCCTTATAACAGATTTTCAAAATGGTCACCTGATGACCCGCTCGTCCTCTCCCTGCCTCAACATGGGTGGTGCTCTCTCTCTCACTCTCTATGGTCTGTCTTTGAACCCTGCCATAATCATTGGACCAAATGCCATTATCATATGACAAAAATGGCTGACCTGAACAATGATGGGGTTAACTTATTAACATGAGTTAGATTCTGATTTATTAGCTAAATTATTTATTTACTGTCTGGCAAAATATGTATAGCTAGCTAGCTGACTACGTATTACCAGACCATTACAGTATGTACAGTGTAGTTAGCTAGCTAGCTATGTAGCCATTCATTAATTTACAATTCTCTGCAAAAAAAATCTTATGTCCTGCACTTTTCTCCTATTTGGCATTGGTATTAGGGGCACTAGCTACTTTTTCACTAGGTTTAACACTGACTTACTGAGTGCTGCTCATCTGAAACTGCAGTGGAAAAGGAAAGGGGAGGATCCAGATACTGTGCTAACTTTGGTGTTAGCTTAGCTAGCTACCTAGCTAAGGTTAGTTTGGCTATTTTAGCTACCTAGCTAAGGTTTGCTAGCTAAAATAGCCCTAATATAATTTCATGTTTAGTGTTGGTCCCATGTCTCATGAGCTGAAATAAAAGATCCCAGAAATGTTCCATACACACAAAAAGCAAATTTCTTTCAAACCGGCCTCACAACCGCAGACCACGTATGATATTGTGTGGGCGAGAGGTTTGCTGATTGTGAACAGAGTGCCCCATGGTGTCGGTGGGGTTGTGCCATTCATCTGCCACCATCACCTCATGTTTCAGCATGATAATGCCCCATGTCGCAAGGATCTGTACACAATTCCTGGAAGCTGAAAATGGCCCGGTTCGTCAATGGCCTGTATCTGTGACCAAAAGATCCATATCTGTATTCCCAGTCATGTGAAATAAATAGATTAAGGCCTTTATTTTAATTGACACATTTCCTTATATGAACTGTAGCTCAGTAAAATCTTTGAAATTGTTGCATGTTGCGTTCCTTATTTTTGTTCCGTGTAGATCATTTGGTGTGTGAGGTTGGTAAATGTTTGCTAAACAGCACTATAATGGTGTAGTTTGGGCTGTGAATTTTCCCTCATTGGTGTCATTTTACATTGAGACAAACGACTACCCATTTACCTTTTCCTCTTGATTCTCTCTACCCCCCCCCTCCCAGGTACCAGTCTACTTCAGGAGGTGGTGTATCTGGTGAGTCAGGGGGCGGACCCAGATGAGATTGGTCTGATGAATATCGATGAGCAGCTTCCTGTTCTGGAGTACCCTCAGCCTGGCCTAGACATCATACAGGTAGGCCTACAGTACTGAGTATTACTACTGTTCTGGAGTACCCTCAGTCTGGCCTAGACATCATACAGGTAGGCCTACAGTACTGAGTATTACTACTGTTCTGGAGTACCCTCAGTCTGGCCTAGACATCATACAGTTAGGCCTACAGCACTGAGTATTACTACTGTTCTGGAGTACCCTCAGCCTGGCCTAGACATCATACAGGTAGGCCTACAGTACTGAGTATTATTACTTCCTGATCCTGAATCACTTGCTTGTAAAACAGACAGGTACAGTTAACCAAAACACTCAGCCCACCACATGCAGCACCATATTTCAATGCAAAGCAAGAAATAGATTAGGTGTTTTTCTGCTCCTTGTTTTATACCGTCTCTGTTCCCAATGTCATGATGGCAATTCCTCTATGTTTTCACAGGAGTTGACATCTCCTCGTCTGATAAAAAGTCACCTGCCCTACCGCTTCCTGCCTACAGCCATGCACAATGGAGAGTCCAAGGTTAGAGTACACTTCAATTGGTTTGTGTAATGTTTTCTATAATGTTTCCATCTATTCAGTCCTAATTGTCTGTGTGGTTCTATGTGGTTCTCCTGTAGGTGATCTACATGGCGAGGAACCCTAAAGATCTTGTGGTGTCTTACTACCAGTTCCACCGCTCCCTCAGAACCATGAGCTACCGCGGAACCTTCCAGGAGTTCTGCAGACGCTTCATGAACGACAAGCGTGAGTGTCAGAGTTTAGGGTTCACCCGCCCTGGTGTGCAGGGGGTGTCACTATTCATCATGTGTCCTCTGTCTTCACTGGGCTACTTCTCTTAATTGGGACTAAGAGGAATGGTTGGCTAACAGGGAGGCCTGGCATTATTTAGGTAATAAGTAACTGATCAGACCAGGTTGTGTGACGAGGGAAGAGAAAGCCTAGTCACCTGGGGAAACTCACTAAACTCTCTCCACCTATGTCTCTCTCTCCCCTTTTTGTTTCTCTCTGTCTCATAGTGGGATATGGTTCCTGGTTTGAGCATGTGCAGGAGTTCTGGGAGCATCGCATGGACTCAAACGTCCTCTTCCTGAAATATGAAGACATGTACAAAGTAAAAACAACCGCTTTCCCTCCCTTCCTCTCTCTCTCTCCCTCCATCACTCATCTATATCTACTGTCTACATCTAACTAAAACCAACCCTTACCTGAACCTCTATCCTAGAGGTACAGTGATTAGTGAGCTGCAAAAACCCACCATTTATACATAAGTTCATTCTGGAAGCCTCTAGCAGGCCAGGTTTGGCCCTACTTTGGGTGGTCCTGCTCTATCCTATCCCAAATGTCACTCTAACTTTACCCATACCACCTAACCCCTATGATAATCGTACCCCCCTCAGAGCTACGTGGAAACCACAGTTCCGGTCTATGGAACGTAACTGCACTCTCACTGGGGCAGAATGGGGACAAATCAGTAGTGTTGTTTGCTGTTCCAAAGGTCCCTTCAGGGCTGCATTGCACGGAAACACACACACACACACGCATGCAGGCTCTCATGCTCACATACACACACACATACACAACACCTTCCCAGAAACACAGCGTGTTCTTGTTAGGAATAATTTGCAAACATGAACATTTATACAGTATATACACTAGCAAGCCTTCCAGGGCGAGATCTTATTCACTATCACTCAACGTGACTATCAGTGTTACAACATAGTTACAGCATTGACACTGTTGGGGGAAAGTAGCTCATGTAGCCTACCTTTCTTGGAAAACAAACAGGCTTTTCTCAATCGCGTACAAGCATATTTTCTTTTAACAATGTTGTCGACTTCCAAAGTAGAGTTCAAAGGTGAACTCTGTGGCCTTTGGCGAAACAGTAGATGATGTCTCAAAACATGAATGCATTCTTCAAAATGATATTATACCGTCAAAATTTCAGATTGATCAAAGGAACACGACTGCCTGCAAAAAGATTAACACAGCCATATTTATCTGTTGAGTCCAAGCAGACAAAACAGAAAGTTAGTCAGTCTAATACAAATCCAAGTAGATCAATGCGTTTTCTTTGCAGTCACTAAAAAGGAAGTACAACTATCCAAAGGTGCAGAATTATGGGCTATTACTCTCCTTTTATGCGTATTACACCAAACAATTTCATACACAAATATTATTCCTGATAAAAAATAAAAGAAATAAGCACATTCATCGGTATCATCACAATGCAGTTCCATGTGTTCAATACAAAGGCTAGTTTGCTCGTTGCTATATAGACTTTCCATTGGTGCGCAGAAACACTTTCCGCAAGTTTCCTCCGACACGTTGGTGCGGCTGGCTTCCGGGTTAAGCGAGCAGTGCAGCTTGGCAGGGTTGTGTTTCGGAAGACGCATGGCTCTCGACCTTCGCCTCTCCCGAGTCCGTAGGGGAGTTGCAGCGATGAGACACGACTGTAACTACCAATTGAATATCACGAAATTGGGGAGAAAAAGGGGTAAAATAAATAAATAAAAACAAATAAAAAAGGTGAATAGAATGGAGGAACACAACTATGAATGTACAGGCCTCAATCGTCACCATAGAAAAGCTCTATCAAAGTTCACAATGTGGAAGATGATGACTTATGGGTAACCCAACTTCATGCTCTGCATCCCTGCATGTCCACAATATTTTGGCAATCAAACAGTCCCCGTTTCCTCGATCTTTCCATGTATTGTTATTATATTGTACATGGTATGACACTGATGGGGTGATCTAGAATTTTGTGCCGTAGTATTTACTGATTGCCAGAAACAGTGAACGCAATTGCACAAATTTCTCTTCTGATGAAAACAATGCGTTATAGTCTACGAACAAAGCTTAACAGTGACTTTAGTATTCACTGATGACAAACGTTGGTCTAAGAAATGCAAGTCAGTAACTAAGGCAAGACAATGATCAGAATTTCTGTAAATGTATTTGAGCATTTGATCATTGCTGTTCTGCTGTAGACACATTTCAACACAGATCCAAAAATGGCTTGTACGCAATTGAGAAAAAAAACGTAACATGTATGGCAAGGGTATTTGCTGAGCAAGTGTGTTATATAAGCATAAGACATCTGTTTCTATAGAAAGAAAAAAGGAACTGTGGTCAAAGTTTATACCCGTCCACATAGGCAGACAGACATTCAGCCTCTTTATTGCAAGGCAATGAAACTCCAATGTATAACCGCTAGATAACACATAGAAGGATCCGTACACGTGTCTTAGATGACATAACCAGATGTTCGGAGTCAGAGTTCAACCCCCACTCTGTCTGAGATGTAGGGGAGAGTGGAGTGGTACATTCAGCATCCCTCCGTCAAGGGAACTATAGTATTCTTTCCAACAAAGATTTCTACATAGATTTCAGGATGTTGTGTATCCCTGAAAAGAATCAGATTACATGTAAACATGACCGTTTTGAAAACACCCGGGGTAAGTTGTGCCAACAGAGACCTCTTGTTTTGGACAAGCGGGACGGGGTGAATTAAGCCGCCTACAAATGTCTGTACTGAATGAAATATGACCAGTACCTTTTAAAAACCATGTCTATCTTTATTTCCCAAACACAATTCACCACGATCGCTTTTAATCACTTGAAGCATATTTTGACACAGGCTTCACGCCTGACAAGCACTTGTTCCTTTGTACCACTGTTATCTCCTATCCAACAATAATGCCTTATATTTTTGTTGGGTATATTTTGTTTCAATGATACATTTTGTGTACGGTTTCCTAGAAACAAGAAAACCATACCCTTTTGGCTCAACTTCCCCCACTTCCCCCTATAAATACAGCCCCAACTACCTTGTCACGGTGGTGTGACTGGGTTGTGTACGGTTTCCTAGAAACAAGAAAACCATACCCTTTTGGCTCAACTTCCCCCACTTCCCCCTATAAATACAGCCCCAACTACCTTGTCACGGTGGTGTGACTGGGTTGTGTACGGTTTCCTAGAAACAAGAAAACCATACCCTTTTGGCTCAACTTCCCCCACTTCCCCCTATAAATGCAGCCCCAACTACCTTGTCACGGTGGTGTGACTGGGTTGTGTACGGTTTCCTAGAAACAAGAAAACCATACCCTTTTGGCTCAACTTCCCCCACTTCCCCCTATAAATACAGCCCCAACTACCTTGTCACGGTGGTGTGACTGGGTTGTGTACGGTTTCCTAGAAACAAGAAAACCATACCCTTTTGGCTCAACTTCCCCCACTTCCCCCTATAAATACAGCCCCAACTACCTTGTCACGGTGGTGTGACTGGGTTGTGTACGGTTTCCTAGAAACAAGAAAACCATACCCTTTTGGCTCAACTTCCCCCTATAAATGCAGCCCCAACTACCTTGTCACGGTGGTGTGACTGGGTTGTGTACGGTTTCCTAGAAACAAGAAAACCATACCCTTTTGGCTCAACTTCCCCCACTTCCCCCTATAAATGCAGCCCCAACTACCTTGTCACGGTGGTGTGACTGGGTTGTGTACGGTTTCCTAGAAACAAGAAAACCATACCCTTTTGGCTCAACTTCCCCCACTTCCCCCTATAAATACAGCCCCAACTACCTTGTCACGGTGGTGTGACTGGGTTGTGTACGGTTTCCTAGAAACAAGAAAACCATACCCTTTTGGCTCAACTTCCCCCACTTCCCCCTATAAATGCAGCCCCAACTACCTTGTCACGGTGTTGTGACTGGGTTGTGTATGGTTTCCTAGAAACAAGAAAACCATACCCTTTTGGCTCAACTTCCCCCACTTCCCCCTATAAATACAGCCCCAACTACCTTGTCACGGTGGTGTGACTGGGTTGTGTACGGTTTCCTAGAAACAAGAAAACCATACCCTTTTGGCTCAACTTCCCCCACTTCCCCCTATAAATACAGCCCCAACTACCTTGTCACGGTGGTGTGACTGGGTTGTGTACGGTTTCCTAGAAACAAGAAAACCATACCCTTTTGGCTCAACTTCCCCCACTTCCCCCTATAAATACAGCCCCAACTACCTTGTCACGGTGGTGTGACTGGGTTGTGTACGGTTTCCTAGAAACAAGAAAACCATACCCTTTTGGCTCAACTTCCCCCACTTCCCCCTATAAATACAGCCCCAACTACCTTGTCACGGTGGTGTGACTGGGTTGTGTACGGTTTCCTAGAAACAAGAAAACCATACCCTTTTGGCTCAACTTCCCCCACTTCCCCCTATAAATACAGCCCCAACTACCTTGTCACGGTGGTGTGACTGGGTTGTGTACGGTTTCCTAGAAACAAGAAAACCATACCCTTTTGGCTCAACTTCCCCCACTTCCCCCTATAAATACAGCCCCAACTACCTTGTCACGGTGGTGTGACTGGGTTGTGTACGGTTTCCTAGAAACAAGAAAACCATACCCTTTTGGCTCAACTTCCCCCACTTCCCCCTACAAATACAGCCCCAACTACCTTGTCATGGTGGTGTGACTGGGTTGTGTACGGTTTCCTAGAAACAAGAAAACCATACCCTTTTGGCTCAACTTCCCCACTTCCCCCTATAAATACAGCCCCAACTACCTTGTCACGGTGGTGTGACTGGGTTGTGTACGGTTTCCTAGAAACAAGAAAACCATACCCTTTTGGCTCAACTTCCCCCACTTCCCCCTATAAATACAGCCCCAACTACCTTGTCACGGTGGTGTGACTGGGTTGTGTACGGTTTCCTAGAAACAAGAAAACCATACCCTTTTGGCTCAACTTCCCCCACCTCCCCCTATAAATACAGCCCCAACTACCTTGTCACGGTGGTGTGACTGGATTGTGTACGGTTTCCTAGAAACAAGAAAACCATACCCTTTTGGCTCAACTTCCCCCACTTCCCCCTATAAATACAGCCCCAACTACCTTGTCACGGTGGTGTGACTGGGTTGTGTACGGTTTCCTAGAAACAAGAAAACCATACCCTTTTGGCTCAACTTCCCCCACTTCCCCCTATAAATACAGCCCCAACTACCTTGTCACGGTGGTGTGACTGGGTTGTGTACGGTTTCCTAGAAACAAGAAAACCATACCCTTTTGGCTCAACTTCCCCCACTTCCCCCTATAAATACAGCCCCAACTACCTTGTCACGGTGGTGTGACTGGGTTGTGTACGGTTTCCTAGAAACAAGAAAACCATACCCTTTTGGCTCAACTTCCCCCACTTCCCCCTATAAATACAGCCCCAACTACCTTGTCACGGTGGTGTGACTGGGTTGTGTACGGTTTCCTAGAAACAAGAAAACCATACCCTTTTGGCTCAACTTCCCCCACTTCCCCCTATAAATACAGCCCCAACTACCTTGTCACGGTGGTGTGACTGGGTTGTGTACGGTTTCCTAGAAACAAGAAAACCATACCCTTTTGGCTCAACTTCCCCCACTTCCCCCTATAAATACAGCCCCAACTACCTTTTCACGGTGGTGTGACTGGGTTGTGTACGGTTTCCTAGAAACAAGAAAACCATATCCTTTTGGCACAACTTCCCCCACTTCTCCCTATAAATACAGCCCCAACTACCTTGTCACGGTGGTGTGACTGGGTTGTGTACGGTTTCCTAGAAACAAGAAAACCATACCCTTTTGGCTCAACTTCCCCCACTTCCCCCTATAAATACAGCCCCAACTACCTTGTCACGGTGGTGTGACTGGGTTGTGTACGGTTTCCTAGAAACAAGAAAACCATACCCTTTTGGCTCAACTTCCCCCACTTCCCCCTATAAATACAGCCCCAACTACCTTGTCACGGTGGTGTGACTGGGTTGTGTACGGTTTCCTAGAAACAAGAAAACCATACCCTTTTGGCTCAACTTCCCCCACTTCCCCCTATAAATACAGCCCCAACTACCTTGTCACGGTGGTGTGACTGGGTTGTGTATGGAATAGAAAGTACTACAGCCTGTCTTATACTCCCTATTATTAAGACGTTATCAAACTCGAGTTCATAGGTCATTTGGGAGTGATAAGAAGAAGAGATCATTTGATACCTCATAAATTATTGGCACTCTTGATAAAGATGAGCAAAATAAATACTGTATTAATTAAATAACACAAATACTGAGCAGTATTGAAATGTTTTCTACAAAACTGTTATTATTTTATATCGCTCAGAGAAATAGATTTTAATAATAGTAATAATATGTTTTCTCAAATAGATACGTAGGTGTCAAAAATATTGGCACCCCTATATATATTTTTGGGGCTTTTTTAATTTACTCTTAAAGCGCAATCAGCGTTAGGAACAATAACAAAGCTGTCTCCCCACCCCTGGTTTTGATAAAAATCTGAGGGATGGAGCTGGAGAAATGTAACCACTCTCAAATTCATAGACAAGGCTATGGATGCAAGGAGTCATGTTTTGAAGCTATATTGTCATGTATTGTCATGTTGTGTCTTGTTTCTGTCCTTTCCTTTCACCCTGTCTCCCTCTGCTGGTCGTACTAGGTTACCGTTTCTGTCCCTCTTTCCCCCAGCTGTTCCTTGTCTTCTCTGACTACCTCATTCACCCCTTTTCCCACCTGTTCCCTCTTTCCCTCTGATTAGGTCCCTATATCTCTCTCTGTTTCTGCTCCTGTCTTTGTCGGATTCTTGTTTGTGTGTCTCATGCCTGAACCAGACTATCATCGTGTTTGCTGCAACCTTGTCCTGTCCTGTCGGAATCTACCTGTCCATCTGAGCCCACGTGTGTTCATCATTAAAGAAACTCTGTTTGTTAATTCGCTTTTGGGTCCTCATTCACGCACCTGACAGAAGAATCCGACCAAGAATGGACCCAGCGACTTCGGATCCTCTCCACTCAGCCGTCGAGATCCAGGGAGCGATGCTAGGCAGACACGAGCAGGAATTGTCTGCTGCTCGACATGCCGTTGAGACCCTGGCCACCCAAGTCTCCAACCTCACAGAACAGGTTCACCATCTCCGCCTCGATCCACCGGCCACTTCCAGGGCTTTCGAATCTCCGGAGCCCAGAATCAATAACCCGCCGTGTTACTCTGGGGAGCCCACTGAATGCCGCTCGTTCCTCACCCAGTGTGATATTGTGTTTTCTCTCCAGCCCAACACTTACGCCAGGAGCACTGCTCGTGTCGCCTACGTCATATCTCTCCTTACTGGACGGGCTCGTGAGTGGGGCACGGCAATCTGGGAGGCAAGGGCTGAGTGTACTAACCAGTATCAGGACTTTAAGGAGGAGATGATACGGGTTTTTGATCGATCTGTTTTTGGGGAGGAGGCTTCCAGGGCCCTGTCTTCCCTATGTCAAGGTAATCGATCCATAACAGACTACTCTATTGAGTTTCGCACTCTTGCTGCCTCCAGTGGCTGGAACGAGCCGGCTTTGCTCGCTCGTTTTCTGGAGGGTCTCCGCGCAGAGGTAAAGGATGAGATTCTCTCCCGGGAGGTTCCTTCCAGCGTGGATTCCTTGATTGAACTCGCTATTCGCATTGAGCGACGGGTTGATCTTCGTCACCGAGCTCGTGGAAAGGAGCTTGCGTTCTCCGTTGCCCCCCTCTCCGCATCACTACCATCTTCCTCTGCCGGCTCGGGAGCTGAGCCTATGCAGCTGGGAGGTATCCGCATCTCGACTAAGGAGAGGGAACGGAGAATCACCAACCGCCTCTGTCTCTATTGCGGTTCTGCTGGTCATTTTGTCACTTCATGTCCAGTAAAAGCCAGAGCTCATCAGTAAGCGGAGGGCTACTGGTGAGCGCTACTACTCCTGTCTCTCCTTCAAGATCCTGCACTACCTTGTCGGTCCATCTACGCTGGACCGGTTCGTCAGCTTCCTGCAGTGCCTTAATAGACTCTGGGGCGGAGGGCTGTTTTATGGACGAGACCTGGGCTCGGGAACATGACATTCCTCTCAGACAGTTAAGGGAGCCCACGGCCTTGTTCGCCCTGGATGGTAGTCCTCTCCCCAGGATTCAGCGTGAGACGCTACCTTTAACCCTCACTGTTTCTGGTAATCATAGCGAAACCATTTCTTTTTTAATTTTTCGTTCACCTTTTACACCTGTTGTTTTGGGCCATCCCTGGCTAGTTTGTCATAATCCTTCCATTAATTGGTCTAGTAATTCTATCCTCTCCTGGAACGTCTCTTGTCATGTGAAATGTTTAATGTCTGCTATCCCTCCTGTTTCCTCTGTCTCTTCTTCACAGGAGGAGCCTGGTGATTTGACAGGGGTGCCGGAGGAATATCACGATCTGCGCACGGTGTTCAGTCGGTCCAGGGCCACCTCTCTTCCTCCACACCGGTCGTATGATTGTAGTATTGATCTCCTTCCGGGAACCACTCCCCCCCGGGGTAGACTATACTCTCTGTCGGCTCCCGAACGTAAGGCTCTCGAAGATTATTTGTCTGTAGCTCTTGACGCCGGTACCATAGTCCCCTCCTCCTCTCCCGCCGGAGCGGGGTTTTTTTTGTCAAGAAGAAGGACGGGTCTCTGCGCCCCTGCATAGATTATCGAGGGCTGAATGACATAACAGTGAAGAATCGTTATCCGCTTCCTCTTATGTCTTCAGCCTTCGAGATCCTGCAGGGAGCCAGGTTTTTCACTAAGTTGGACCTTCGTAACGCTTACCATCTCGTGCGCATCAGGGAGGGGGACGAGTGGAAGACGGCGTTTAACACTCCGTTAGGGCACTTTGAATACCGGGTTCTTCCTTTCGGCTTCGCTAACGCTCCAGCTGTCTTTCAGGCAATAGTCAATGATGTCCTGAGAGACATGCTGAACATCTTTGTTTTCGTTTACCTTGACGATATCCTGATTTTTTCACCGTCACTCCAGATTCATGTTCAGCACGTTCGACGTGTCCTCCAGTGCCTTTTAGAGAATTGTCTTTTTGTGAAGGCTGAGAAGTGCACTTTTCATGCCTCCTCCGTCACATTTCTCGGTTCTGTTATTTCCGCTGAAGGCATTAAGATGGATCCCGCTAAGGTCCAAGCTGTCATTGATTGGCCCGTCCCTAAGTCACGCGTCGAGCTGCAGCGCTTTCTCGGCTTCGCGAACTTCTATCGTCGTTTCATCCGTAATTTCGGTCAGGTGGCAGCTCCTCTCACAGCCCTTACTTCTGTCAAGACGTGCTTTAAGTGGTCCGTTTCCGCCCAGGGAGCTTTTGATCTCCTCAAGAATCGTTTTACATCCGCTCCTATCCTTGTTACACCTGACGTCTCTAGACAGTTCGTTGTCGAGGTTGACGCGTCAGAGGTGGGCGTGGGAGCCATTCTTTCTCAGCGCTCCCTCTCTGACGACAAGGTCCACCCATGCGCGTATTTTTCTCATCGCCTGTCGCCGTCGGAACGTAACTATGATGTGGGAAACCGCGAACTGCTCGCCATCCGGTTAGCCCTAGGCGAATGGCGACAGTGGTTGGAGGGGGCGACCGTTCCTTTTGTCGTTTGGACTGACCATAGGAACCTTGAGTACATCCGTTCTGCCAAACGACTTAATGCGCGTCAGGCGCGTTGGGCGCTGTTTTTCGCTCGTTTCGAGTTCGTGATTTCTTATCGCCCGGGCTCTAAGAACACCAAGCCTGATGCTTTATCTCGTCTCTTCAGTTCTTCAGTAGCCTCCACTGACCCCGAGGGGATTCTCCCTGAGGGGCGTGTTGTCGGGTTGACTGTCTGGGGAATTGAGAGGCAGGTAAAGCAAGCGCTCACTCACACTCCGTCGCCGCGCGCTTGTCCTAGGAACCTTCTTTTCGTTCCCGTTCCTACTCGTCTGGCCGTTCTTCAGTGGGCTCACTCTGCCAAGTTAGCCGGCCACCCTGGCGTTCGGGGTACGCTTGCTTCCATTCGCCAGCGTTTTTGGTGGCCCACCCGGGAGCATGACACGCGTCGTTTCGTGGCTGCTTGTTCGGTCTGCGCGCAGACTAAGTCCGGTAACTCCCCTCCTGCCGGCCGTCTCAGGCCGCTTCCCATTCCCTCTCGACCGTGGTCTCACATCGCCTTAGATTTTGTCACCGGACTGCCTTCGTCAGCGGGGAAGACTGTTATTCTTACGGTTGTCGATAGGTTCTCTAAGGCGGCTCATTTCATTCCCCTTGCTAAGCTTCCTTCTGCTAAAGAGACGGCACAAATCATCATCGAGAATGTTTTCAGAATTCATGGCCTTCCGTCAGACGTCGTTTCGGACAGAGGTCCGCAATTCACGTCTCAATTTTGGAGGGAGTTTTGCCGTTTGATTGGGGCTTCCGTCAGTCTCTCTTCCGGCTTTCACCCCCAGTCTAACGGTCAAGCAGAACGGGCCAATCAGACTATTGGTCGCATCTTACGCAGTCTTTCTTTTCGCAACCCTGCGTCTTGGTCAGAACAGCTCCCCTGGGCAGAATACGCCCACAACTCGCTTCCTTCGTCTGCGACCGGGCTATCTCCTTTTCAGAGTAGCCTCGGGTACCAGCCTCCGCTGTTCTCATCTCAGTTCGCCGAGTCCAGCGTCCCCTCCGCTCAGGCTTTTGTCCAACGTTGCGAGCGCACCTGGAAGAGGGTCAGGTCTGCACTTTGCCGTTATAGGACGCAGACTGTGAGGGCTGCTAATAAGCGTAGAACTAAGAGTCCTAGATATTGTCGCGGTCAGAGAGTTTGGCTCTCCACTCAGAACCTTCCCCTTAAGACGGCTTCTCGCAAGTTGACCCCGCGGTTCATTGGTCCGTTCCGTATTTCTCGGGTCATTAATCCTGTCGCAGTTCGACTTCTTCTTCCGCGATACCTTCGTCGCGTCCACCCGGTCTTCCATGTCTCCTGTATCAAGCCCGTTCTTCGCGCCCCCGCTCGTCTTCCCCCCCCCCCCCCCCATCCTTGTCGAGGGCGCACCCATCTACAGGGTCCGTAGGATTTTGGACATGCGTCCTCGGGGCCGTGGTCACCAGTACCTCGTAGATTGGGAGGGGTACGGTCCTGAGGAGAGGAGTTGGGTTCCCTCTCGGGACGTGCTGGACCGTGCGCTGATCGAGGATTTCCTCCGTTGCCGCCAGGTTTCCTCCTCGAGTGCGCCTGGAGGCGCTCGGTGAGTGGGGGGGTACTGTCATGTATTGTCATGTTGTGTCTTGTTTCTGTCCTTTCCTTTCACCCTGTCTCCCTCTGCTGGTCGTACTAGGTTACCGTTTCTGTCCCTCTTTCCCCCAGCTGTTCCTTGTCTTCTCTGACTACCTCATTCACCCCTTTTCCCACCTGTTCCCTCTTTCCCTCTGATTAGGTCCCTATATCTCTCTCTGTTTCTGCTCCTGTCTTTGTCGGATTCTTGTTTGTGTGTCTCATGCCTGAACCAGACTATCATCGTGTTTGCTGCAACCTTGTCCTGTCCTGTCGGAATCTACCTGTCCATCTGAGCCCACGTGTGTTCATCATTAAAGAAACTCTGTTTGTTAATTCACTTTTGGGTCCTCATTCACGCACCTGACATATATAGTATTGGTTTACAAACTGAGTAAAACAAGTTTATATATTGTTTTCTGATGGTGTACGACAGTTGAACTAAGATCATGAGGCATTTATAAGTTATATTCTTCAATAATCAACGGGTACATATAATGTCCAGAAATAGATGTAACAACTGCAGATTTCCCCTTTTAAGGAACAGTTTTGTGGCCTTCCATGGCTTCCTGTTTCACTGGGGTGTAAAAATGAGGTAACATGCATGTAAAATGCCAATCATTTTGGAGGTGACTATATATAATTACTATTTATTTACATTTCTCTTCTGTCTTTGACTCCTTCCCCTCTCCTTTCCCCTTCTCTCTCCTCTCCTCTCCTCTCCTCTCCTCTCCTCTCCTCTCCTCTCCTCTCCTCTCCTCTCCTCTCCTCTCTCTCTCTCTCTCTCTCTCTCTCTCTCTCTCTCTCTCTCTACTCTATCCTCTCTCTCTCTCTCTCTGTCTCTTCTTCTCCTCTCCTACTCTCCTTCATCTCTCTCTCCAGGACCTGGGGACGTTGGTGGGGCAGCTGGCGAGGTTCCTGGGTGTCTCGTGTGACAAGGCCCAGCTGGAGACCATGGTGGAGAGTTGCAACCAGCTCATAGAGCAGTGCTGCAACTCAGAGGCCCTCTCCATCTGCAGGGGTGAGGTCCTCTCCATCTGCAGGAGGGAGAGAGGAGGAGGGATGCGGGAGAGAGGACAGTAGAGAAATAGAGGGGGTAGGGAGAGAAGGAAGGGAGGGAGAAAGATGGAGCAAGAGATTTGGGAGAGAGATAGGGCGGGAAAGGGAAGGACAGAGGTAGAGAGCGAGGAAGAGAAAGAGAGGGATAGAGGCATAGAGGAAAGGAAGATAAGGATGAAAGAAAACAGAAGTGAGGGGTAGACAGACACTAAAGATAAGCCAAGGAATGATTGTTACGGAGGCAGAGATTTCCGAATATCTCCCGACGACAGAGTTGAGAAAGTAAAGAGATCTGTGGGGTTACTGAAGCATTGCGTGTTTTGTGCCGTAAAGTGAATGGAAGGGGTGAAGGCTGTGTGCCAAGAGGGACAGTAACCTAACGTGTGTATGTCAACTCCAACCTTTACACACACACACACACACACACACACACACTGTACTTGGTGTACTCCCTCTAGCCCCATTCATAGCTTCGCTGCTTGCATCATATACATTGTTTAGGCCATTATTAGACACTCACAAGCCTAGACACAAGCATGCTTGCAGTGCATGATATGGTGCACTCAGATAGAAGAGGGGAATCAGAGGGAAAGAGAGGAAATGACAGAGAGACAAAGAAAGAGGATATCAGAACGAAATGTGAGCCTCAGCCGTACACCAACATGCAGCAAGCTGGAATGTTATCCGTTGCTGTATACTGTACATACGGATGCACTCACACTCTTCAAGGATTATAGAAAATGTTAATTTGGCTTTACATCTCTGCTAACCTGGCTGAGGATGAGTCAACCTAGATCAGATTTGTATGAAGGTTATGTAGAACAGTTACATATTATGTGTTTGTGTGTAGTCTATAACTTTAAGCAATGATCCAGGGCCAGTTTAGTTGTTTGGCTCATAGTGGTGAAGGTTAGCACTGGGTTGCAGAAGTCTGATCCTTGGTCTGTTAGGGGCAGAGAGTAACGAGAGCTTTATTGTAGCAAACCGTAGATCATGAGTCAGATGTACATACCCCAGCAGTAACATAAACCTTCAAAGGAACAGGGAATATCTCACTGGACCATTCATTAAGGGCATTTCCATACACTCATATTTTTGCTCTGCAACGCCTCCCTGTGGTTAAACATAGTAATTACAGCTCAGTGATTTCTGGCACAAGGAGTTGCACCTTACTGTTCAGTTTGGAAATCATTTCACATTTGTTGTTCTTTTTCTGGCATTATGATTTATGAATGTTGTTTTAATATAATTATGATTTCATTTTTCATGTTGATCATTGTAGATTTTTGTTATGTTGTTTTTTTCTTATGATTTGTTGTCAGATTTGTCTTGTTTTCTCCACGTTCTGTTTCTTTTAGTGCACGGACCCTAGCCTCTGACCTGGTGCTGGTCTAACACACAGCTCTGAGCTATTAGGGCCATAAACACACATTCCCATACACACTACTGGAGGACAGGTGAGTCCATATCTGTAGACATGCCCAAAATGATTGTCGCTCTTGATAGATGAGCAAAGAAGACTGTAGCAAATAAATAATACAAAAATACTGAGCTATATTTAAAAAATATATATATATTTAAGTAGGCAAGTCAGTTTTACAACGATGGCCTAGGAACAGTGGGTTAACTGCCTTGTTCAGGGGCAGAGCGACAGAGTTTAACCTTCTCAACTCGGGGGTTTGATTTAGCAACCTTTCGGTTACTGGAAAACCTCTAGGCTACCTGCCGCCCCATATTGTATGCTCCAAAAATTATATTATTTTATTCTAATACAATTTCTCAGAGAAAGAGATTTAGTTTAACAAGTAATATTTTTCATCTCAAAAATATGTTTTCAATACCTTTCAATACTTCACCTTGTGAGGATAACGGCACTGAGCCTTTTTCTAAAATGTTTTATGAGATTGGAGAACACATTTGGCGTGGTCTTCCATACAGAATCTTTCCAGATCCTTGATATCCATGGACGGCACTCTTCAATTCAAACCACAGGTTTTCAACGGGGTTCAAATCCATATGACTGAGATGGCCTTTGAAAAATTGTGATTTTTTTTGAGGTCAATTAACCATTTCTTTGTGGATTTTGATGTGTCCTTGGTGTTATTGTCTTGCTGGAAGATCCGCTAGGTTTCAGCCTGCTGGCAGAGGCAGCCAGGTTTTTGGCAAAATAATGTCCTGCTACTCGGTAAAGTTCATGATTCCGTTGACCTTAACAAAGGCACCAGGACCAGTGGAAGTGGAATAGCCCCATAACATCAAAGATCCACCACCATATTGTACAGTAGGAATGGGGTTATTTTCTGCTTCTACACCCTTATTTCAACACCAATGTCGATATGAAAATAGAACGCCTTGGCCATGCACACCAGTGGTGGATTTGGCGTCGTAATAAGGGTGTATAAGCAGGAAAGATCCCCATACCTAGATATATGAGATGGCACTACGTTAGATAGCAGCTGTTTTGCGAGCCTCTTTAACGAGTTGGCAGCTCTAGATATTCTGCTTACTGCGGACCAGGCCCTAATCACTGGGACTCGAAAAAAGAGGCAGGCAAGGCGGCCTCCTAACGAGCGAACAAATCGACTGCTCTCTGTTCTGTTGGTGTAGGTTTTCATCAAGGATCTCTCTGTACTTTGCTCCATTCATCTTTCCCTCGATCCTATTAGTCTCCCAGTCCCTGCTGCTGAGAAACATCCCCACAGCATGACGCTTCCTCCACCATGCTTCAACATAGGGATGGTGGCAGGTTTCCTCCAGACGTGACACTTGGCATTCGGGCCAAAGAGTTCAATCTTAGTTTCATCAGACCAGAGAATCTTGTTTCTCATGGTCTGACAGTCCTTTGGGTGCCTTTTGACAAAGTCCAAGCGGGCTGGCATGTTTCGAGTCGCATGGCAAAGGGTCTGAATACTTATGTAAATACTTATGTTTTTCATATTATTTTATTTATTAAGAAATGTGCAAATATTTCTAAAAACATGTTTTTCTCATTATTGTGTGTAGATTGCTGAGGACAATTTTTTATTTAATCCATTTTAGAATAAGGCTGTAACGTATCAAAATGTGAAAAAAGTAAAGGGGTCTGAATACTTCCCGAATGCACTGTATATACATATCTACCTCCATTACCTCGTACCCCTGCGCAGCGACCTGGTACCCCGTGTATATAGCAAAGTTATTGTTACTCGTTGTGTATCTATTCCGTGTGTAATTATCTTGATCTTTTTTAGATTTTGATTTGATTACCTACTGTAAAATATGCTGTTGGATCTTTGATGTTATGGGGCTATTTTGCTCAATATAACTTGTTAAACAAAATCTCTTTCTCTGAGCAATTGTATTACTATAAAATAATACACTGCTCAAAAAAATAAAGGGAACACTTAAACTACACAATGTAACTCCAAGTCAATCACACTTCTGTGAAATCAAACTGTCCACTTAGGAAGCAACACTGATTGACAATACATTTCACATGCTGTTGTGCAAATGGAATAGACAACAGGTGGAAATTATAGGCAATTAGCAAGACACCCCCAATAAAGGAGTGGTTCTGCAGGCGGTGACCACAGACCACTTCTCAGTTCCTATGCTGATGTTTTGGTCACTTTTGAATGCTGGCGGTGCTTTCACTCTAGTGGTAGCATGAGACGGAGTCTACAACCCACACAAGTGGCTCAGGTAGTGCAGCTCATCCAGGATGGGACATCAATGCGAGCTGTGGCAAGAATGTTTACTGTGTCTGTCAGCGTAGTGTCCAGAGCTTGGAGGCGCTACCAGGAGACAGGCCAGTACATCAGGAGACGTGGAGGAGGCCGTAGGAGGCCAACACCCCAGCAGCAGGACCGCTACCTCTGCCTTTGTGCAAGGAGGAGCAGGAGGAGCACTGCCAGAGCCCTGCAAAATGACCTTCAGCAGGCCACAAATGTGCATGTGTCTGCTCAAACGGTCAGAAACAGACTCCATGAGGGTGGTATGAGGGCCCGACGTCCACAGGTGGGGATTGTGCTTACAGCCCAACACCGTGCAGGACGTTTGGCATTTGCCAGAGAACACCAAGATTGGTAAATTCGCCACTGGCGCCCTGTGCTTTTCACAGATGAAAGCAGGTTCACACTGAGCACGTGACAGAGTCTGGAGATGCAGTGGAGAACGTTCTGCTGCCTGCAACATCCTCCAGCATGACCGGTTTGGCAGTGGGTCAGTCATGGTGTGGGGTGGCATTTCTTTGGGGGGCCGCACAGCCCTCCATGTGCTCGCCAGAGGTAGCCTGACTGCCATTAGGTACCGAGATGAGACCCTCAGACCCCTTGTGAGACCATATGCTGGTGCGGTTGGCCCTGGGTTCCTCCTAATGCAAGACAATGTGGCTGGAGTGTGTCAGCAGTTCCTGCAAGAGGAAGGCATTGATGCTATGGACTGGCCCGCCCGTTCCCCAGACCTGAATCCAATTGAGCACATCTGGGACATCATGTCTCGCTCCATCCACCAATGTTGCCGCATTGCACCACAGACTGTCCAGGAGTTGGCGGATGCGTTAGTCCAGGTCTGGGAGGAGATACCTCAGAAGACCATCCGCCACCTCATCAGGAACATGCCCAGGCGTTGTAGGGAGGTCATACAGGCACGTGGAGGCCACACACACTACTGAGCGTCATTTTGACTTGTTTTAAGGACATTATCAAAGTTGGATCAGCCTGTAGTGTGGTTTTCCACTTTAATTTTGAGTGTCACTCCAAATCCAGACCTCCATGGGTTGATACATTTGATTTCCATTGATCATTTTTGTGTGATTTTGTTGTCAGCACATTCAACTATGTAAAGAAAAAAGTATTTAATAAGAATATTTCATTCATTCAGATCTAGGATGTGTTGTTTTAGTGTTCCCTTTATTTTTTTGAGCAGTGTATAATTTCCCCACCAAAATGTATCTCCGTATTTGTATTATTTATTTCATAGTCTTTTTTGCTCATTTCTATGGAGGGTGATTATGGACCTCACTGTACACGGTTGGGAGTCATACGGAAGCATGGATAGCCTATGAGCTGATCAATATGCAATAAAGAAGGTTTCAAAATAATAACATTAATATCGACTATTGACCATTCCTCTCGGGCCGTTTGTCTCAGTGATGTATGATCATGTGACTCTTTCTTCTGTCAGGTCGCGTGGGACTGTGGCAGGACATCTTCACCGTGTCTATGAATGACAAGTTTGACACGGTGTATAGACAGAAGATGGGCAAGTCTGACCTGACCTTTGACTTCGGCCTGTGAGGACCGGACCGACGGACCACAACGACACGAACACGGACTACACTCCTCCTCCTGCTGCCTAAACACTGTACACTCCTCTGCCTCTCTTCATCAATCAATCAATCAATCAATCACGTATTGGATATAATGTATATATCAATCGCTCCACCGCCAAAGACTATAGCTGTCAATCAACCAACCAATCAATCACCCAATAAATTAGTCAGTCAACACACCAATCAATCAATATAAAGATTGCATCCTTAAAAAGCTCACAAATAAATTTTAGATTTATCAATCAATCGGTCAGTTTCTCAGCCAATCAGCGAGATCCTGTTTTAGCCCAATGTGGCACAGATCCCATCCCCCACCCCCATCTATGTCCCCCCTCTCCGCCCATCATTCCATTCTTCTTCAGTATGTACCGCTGTGTATGTATACCAGTGCTCTTTAGCGAGTTGTGTATGTGGCAGTGGCCCCAAACCTGAGGGAAACGCATGGAAGTTTGTGGCGCCGTCGCCAAACCAATACAGAGGAAGCTTCCACATCTCGTTCAACACTTAACGTTGAGACAGTGTTATGTTTTTTAAACGCTGTATGAATGCTATGGTGGGGAATCTTAAGTCCAGCTCAGAGTCAAGTATAGAAACCCCCCATGACTGCCCTTTGATACAGAGCAAGTGTTCAGTTTTGGCTGTATCCAGGTCAGTTCCTATTTGACCTAGTCCTTCATTTTAGCACACGTTTTTCACTTTCAGTACATTACATAGCTTGTTTGTTACAAAAAGGCTTTCAATGGGCATTAGCTTAATCAGCACTAGACTTTTTGTAACAGCCTTTCTTGCTGAAGTGAATGGGGATGTGTGTGTGTGTGTGTGTGTGTGTGTGTGTGTGTGTGTGTGTGTGTGTGTGTGTGTGTGTGTGTGTGTGTGTGTGTGTGTGTACATGCTCGTGTGTGAGCAAAATCACAAAAACAACACATCACAACTGCCTTTCATATCAGTTCTGTTTGTTCATGCTGCTAAAGTGATGCCTTTCTCTGTCCTCAGACCCATAGCCACCTATAGAGTTAATGTACTACACTGAGACAACAGAGTATCCCTCCATGTTACCAGCATTCTCTGTGTGCTATCCCCCAAGTACATGTCCCTTCAGACTGGATCCAAAGTTGGATGGATGGATGTATTCATCCCTCCCCAAAGGTTAGGCATCAAAACATAATCGCCCTCTGTTTGTCATCAGAGCCCCCTTTCTCTTCTATTGCTTACATCTCTTTCTCTTCCTCCTCCTCCTCTCTGCTTTAAATGCCCTCAGACAGACCAGTAGACCCTCCCCTCCCAACCCCTCTGCTCTGCTGGACACTTGTGAATGTGTTTATTGATGTGGATGTAACAATCTCAACAGACCCCTCCCACAGGCTCAGTTCTCTGCTTTAGGACTTCCCTCTTTCACTTTCTCACACTCTGGCTGTCTCTCTCTTTTTCTCTCTCTCTCTCTCTGTGTTTCTCTCTCTCTCTCTCTCTGTTTCTCTCTCTCTCTCTGTTTCTCTCTCTGTCTCTCTGTTTACCTCTCTCTCTCTGTATCTCTCTATGGCTGTCTCTCTCTCTCTCTCTCTCTCTATTTCTCTCTCTCTCTCTGTGTTTTTCTCTCTCTCTCTGTTTCTCTCTCTCTCTCTGTGTTTTTATCTCTCTCTCTCTGTTTCTCTCACTCTGTCTGTATCTCTCTCTCTGTTTCTCTCTCTCTCTCTGTTTCTCTCACTCTATCTGTATCTTTCTCTGTTTCTCACTCTGTCTGTATCTCACTAGCAATTCAATTCAATTGGCTTTAGAAACATGTTTACATTGCCAAAGCAAGTGGAATAGACAATAAACAAAAAGGGAAATAAACTCTCTTGTCAGCTTTTTCTCTCATTCTCTCTGTTTACGACCGTTGGCAATCCTGCTGCAGCCCACCTCCACAAGGGTAATGTGGTGTACTGTTTGTTTGGTTTTTATATGCCTGTAGGTTTGTCCTAACCTGGGCATAATGCATCGTACTTTACATGCTTGCTTGCTGGTTTATTAATAAAGTTATGTATTCAGGACAATTGTGTTGCGTGTGATGTCTTCAATGCACTTGCATTACGTACTAGCAATTTTGAGTCAAAGTATAAACGCTGATACTTCCGTTGACAACCTCCCTCTGCTCAAGCCATGTGGTTCCCTCTCAACTGTTGCTCCATCTGGAGGCTTGGAATACTCAAAACGCTCAACTCTGGTTGAAACTCGTAGTCCAGACCTACTCTTACCATATACTGGAGCTGCTTTATTTGATTATTGATCGTTTTGCGTTTTCAAGCGCTTTGAGAGTCATTAAAAATAAAAAAAAAACAGCGATAGAAGTTGAATACATTTATTATTACTTCAGTAGGCGTCTGCAGTATCACCATAGTCCTTATCACTAACCACTCGATGTGTTTACTGTTGCGTGAGGGTCTACTACTCTGGATGAAGAAATGTAGCTTCAAGTGGAGGCAAAGGCATGAAGGGAATTCCTGACATAACATCCAATCATAAACAATAGCGGGAGGAGTCGGGAACTGTAGAACGGTGTCAATACATCTCTATGACAACCACAACGCGTTCTCTGCGTCCCCCTGCGCTTTTACTCAACTCCAAAGAAACCCGAGGGAGAACGTAGGTCAGAGTCAGAGAGAGAGACCATTTCAATCTATCCAGAACTACATGACATAAAGGAAGGGGGTAACTATGACATTCATTAATTGTAGTAGGCTACATTTCTTCCTGCCCCTTTTAATGGATGTTTTTTTAGTTGCAGCTTATTAAAATTAAACAAGCAAAGTCAAATAATTTATTTACAACAAACAAGCATTTCAAATGGAGAGATCACAGGAACTAATTTTGATATTTCTAAATTACAAACGGTACTTTCCATTCAAGTACTAATTCATGAATTCATTTGTGACATAATTTGCATAAAACAACACAAACATTTTAATAAACAACTGCCCTTTTAATAATCTAAGCAGGAGGCAAATATGTAAATGTTGTGATTAACCTTGGGGCGACTTCAAAGTTTATGCTAATTATGAAAAGGTTAATTTGAAGTAAAATAATAATTGCCTTTTATGTTTAAATTCTGCTCTCATCCCCGATGTAAAATGTTTCCTATTGCTGTTGCTTTGATTGACTGAGACAAGCTGGCAAACATCTCCTCTACAATGTGCTTGTCTGATATCTTAACACACAGTTCAAGTAGAACAGTAGCCTTGAGTTGATTTATGGTGCGTTTGCGTTGGGAAGAGTAAGACATTGTAAACCATCCTCATGTGACGCAGGAACAGAACACCCTGCTCTCATGAATAATGTCACCTGGGTTTCACCTGTCACACACACACACACACACACACACACACACACACACACACACACACACACACACACACACACACACACACACACACATATCAAAAACTCTCCAGTGAGTACTGTATGCACCACCCTTCTCTCCCCCCTGTCCCCACAGCTCCACCGGAGCCAGAAGGTATGAGACGGACCCCCCCTGTGGTGCCCCACAACTTGGGCCTGGGGGACCTGACCCTCATGTCCCGAGGACTGGTCATCGCCCCGCGCCCCTGGACCGCCCAGCACATCAGCATCACACACACACCTGGCTCTACACACTCATATACACACACACCTCCATACACACCTGTGGAAGGACAGGGAGCAGGGGAACCCAGAAAGACAGCACTGCAGTCAGACTCAGGTGAGTTCATTCATATATCATTCTCAACTCATAGCTTACTCATAACTTAACATGATAATGTACCGTAAGGGCAAAACCCTGGAATAAATCTAAACCAAACACACTAAACAGTGTCCCCCACACAGACTCCTCATCACTTCCATGTCCTTCTCCAGTCTCATTGGTACAGTCAGCCTCAGATGAGCATATGTCCCTGGGGGAGATCAAGGCCCTGCTCCCCCGGAGGCTGGGGGAGAGGCTGGAAGATGTGCGGGCAGCGTTCAAGGCCCTGGACCCTGAGGGGAGCGGCTCAGTGACCCGGGGGGAGTTCAGACAGGTGGTGGAGGCCTTCCTCTTCCCCCTCACGCAGACCCAGCTCAACGCCATGCTGGCCAAGGTGAGAGAGGGCAGATGTGGGTCTCTTATAGACTGGTTTGCGATCTGTTTGTGCTGTCTTGCCAACTCCAATGATAATAGCAGTTGGCAAGACAGCACAAACAGATCTGTGACCTGTGGGGTATACTACAAAGCAGGTTCAATGAGTTAGCCAGCTAACTTGCCTAAATATTCTGAAATAACTTGTTATTTTTTTTAAAGATATGCTTGAAATTGACATGGTCTAATTGACTCAACAACCAAAAACACATATTTAAGTTGAGCTTTTTTAAAGAACCAGAAATCCATAATTATTTCTGGTTGTTTATCAAAGTTAGCAGGCTAACTCATTGAACCTGCTTTGTAGTACACCCAACAGGTGTCCTATGTTCTGCTCTTGCATAGTCTGACAAAGTAATGCTGATTTTCAAGCTCCGGGCTCCACATCGCCACCACTGCATGGTCATTGACTATATTGGCCACTAGATGGCAGGACAAGACTTGAGGTTAGTCTTGGTAATGACAAGTGATGCTCTATCACATACTGTTAAAAAGGGTTTTATGGCTCATGGAGAGGGGACACCGTTTCCGTATCTGAAATGATTTAAACTTTTTCCACTAAGCCTTACTACATAGTCTTGGAGTTCTCAGTTTCTTTATAACGTTTTAGGACAAGTGCTGTGCACAGATGTTTGGTTTGGGTGTCACTGCCCTTTTCTGTTTTCAGAACTACACGGAACAAAAATATAAATGCAACATGTAAAGTGTTTCCCCTGTTTCACGAGTTGAAATAAAAGATCCCATGCATTTTCAATACAAACAAAAACCTTATTTCTCTCAAATGTTGTGCACATCATTTGTTTAAATCCCTGTTAATGAGCACTTCTCCTTTGCCAAAAGAATCCATCCACCTGACAGGTTTGGCATATCAGGAAGCTGATTAAACAACATGACCATTACACAGGTAAACCTTGTGCTGGGGACAATAAAAGGCCACTCTAAAATGTGCAGTTTTGTCACACAACACAATTCTACAGATGTCTCAAGTTTTGAGGGAGTGTGCAATTGGCATCTTGACTGCAGGAATGTCCACCAGAGCTGTTGCCAGATAATTAAAAGTTAATTTCTCTACCATAAGCCGCCTCCAACGTCATTCTAGAGAATTTGGCAGTATGTTCAACCGGCCTCATAACAACAGACATGTATGGCATTGTGTGGGCGAGCGGTTTGCTAATGTCAACGTTGTGAACAATGTGCCTCATGGTGGCGGTGGGACTATGGTATGAGCAGGCATATGCTATGGTCAAAGAACACAATTGCATTTTATCGATGCCAATTTGAATACACAAAAATACCCTGACGAATTGTGAGGCCGATTTTTTTTTAAGGTACCTGTGACCAACAGATGCATATCTGTATTCCCAGTCATGTGAAATCCATAATTAATTGATTTCATTTCAACTGATTTCCTCATATGAACTGTAACTCAGTAAATACAATGAAATTGTTGCATGTTGCGTTTATATTTTTGTTCAGTACATGAGGACCACTTAAGGAAATGTGACTCTCTTGATGCATCACTGATAGTAGTAATGGCATTGGCCACATTACTCATTGATCAAATTGATCATTCCCTTGCACTGTTTATGAAAGCAGTGGGGACATTGATCGATATTTAGTGACGTAGTGTAGCTGTTCGCGCGTTTACATTTTGTGTTCCTATACCTCCCACTGTTTGTTCTTCATCCACACCTGTTTATCATTGATCAGTACCAGAGTGGTGTTATGGGTAGTGATATACACCTACAGCACAGTTGTTTATCATGTATACGGTGTATCCCTTCTCCCTCCATCCGTGGTGTGTTGCTGTGCGATGCCTCTCGTCACTCCACAGCGCCAATGTAATTGTCTCCACTGTTCCTCTTTGTTCCGTTTCAGCGCTCACGCCTGACAGTTTGACTGCCTGTCTTTCCCACAGATTTCCACCCATAATATCAGCACTTTGTGCTCCTCCCTCCCTCCCACTTCCTCCTCCTCCTCCCCCTCTCTCAGTCTTTCTGTTCCTTATTCATTAAAAAGACTGTGTTTTTCGAGGGGAGTTGTTGAAAGTTTACTTTAAAAGGACCATATCGCAGGAGCAGCAGCTGTTGTGCTGCTGACATTTTGATGTGGAAGTCGCTTTGTGCTTGAGGGAGGGAGATGCCACAAGCGGCATTTTTTTTCCTTCTCTGTCTCCCTCCTCTTTCTCTTTCCTTTCCTTTTTGTCTCATCCGTTTCTCAAACACTTTCAGAGAAGCGATTGAGAGCTCGGTGCGTCTAAATGTTTTTTATTTTTTTAAATCGTGATCAATTATTTAGCAGGCGGTGGTTGCCTTACATGTTAAAAAACACTTGCTCCAATAATTACAGGGAAGTCCTAGAGCAGAGTTAGAGAGGGAGGAAGGGAGGGAAAGAGAAATAAGACAGACTGACAGAAAGACAAACAAGAGGTGGACAGAGAGGGAGTGGAGGGGAAGACGGAGGCAGATGATGGACAGAGTCTAAGACAGACAGAAAGAGAGAGAGAGAGAGAGAGAAAGAAACAGAGGGAGTCTGTCATGTCTGAAGGGCGAAGGTGCCACCCACTACTCTATACTGCCTACCTCTACTCCACTGAACATTCACTATAACATAATGACCTGGGTCTGACCTTCACGCTAGAGCACTATACCTACAGTCGTGGACAAAAGTTTTGAGAATGACACAAATATTCATTTCCACAAAGTTTGCTGCTTCAGTGTCTTTAGATATTTTTGTCAGATGTTACTATGGAATAATGAAGTATAATTACAAGCATTTCATAAGTGTCAAAGGCTTTTATTGACAATTATTTTTCAAGACCTCTGCAATCCGCCCTGGCATGCTGTCATTTAACTTCTGGGCCACATCCTGACTGATGGCAGACCATTCTTGCATAATCAATGGTTGGAGTTTGTTAGATTTGTGGTTTTTTGTTTGTCCACACGCCTCTTGAGGATTGACCACAAGTTCTCAATGGGATTAAGGTCTGGGGAGCTTCCTGGCCATGGACCCAAAATATCAATGTTTTGTTCCCCCTATCCACTTAGTTATCACTTTTGCCTTATGGCAGAGTGCTCCATCATGCTGGAAAAGGCATTGTTCGTCACCAAACTGTTTCTGGATGCTGAATCAACTTTCTTGGGCGCCCTGAAGCCTTCTTCACAACAATTGAACCACTCTCCTTGAAGTTCTTGATGATCCAATAAATGGTTGATTTATGTGCAATCTTACTGGCAGCAATATCCTTGCCTGTGAAGGCCTTTTTGTGCAAAGCAATGACGACGGCACATGTTTCCTTGCAGTTAACCATGGTTGACAGAGGAAGAACAATGATTCCAAGCACCACCCTCCTTTTGAATCTTCCAATCTGTTATTCAAACTCAATCAGCATGACAGAGTGATCTCCAGCCTTGTCCTCGTCAACACTCACACCTGTGTTAACGAGGGAATCACTGACATGATGTCAGCTGGTCCTTTTGTGGCAGGGCTGAAATGCAGTGGAAATGTTTTTTTGGGGATTCAGTTCATTTGCATGGCAAAGAGGAACTTTGCAATTAATTGCAATTCATCTGATCACTCTTCATAACATTCTGGAGTATATGCAAATTGCCATCATACAAACGGAGGCAGCAGACTTGGTAAAATTAATATTTATGTCATTCTCAAAACTTTTGGCCATGACTGTACACAGCAGTCTTACCAGCCCCATTCCCAGGTATATAGAGAATGCAGAGCGGTGCAGTACTCCTGTGGTTCTAGCTAGGCGTTCCGCTCGGTGCCTGCTGATAGCAGTGATAATTAGACAGTGTGACATCTATAATAAGACTCAATGCCATAGAGCTCTGTAGGGAGCAGAAGCACTGGATTACACCGTGGGAGGATGTAGGGCAGGGTGTCAGAGACTAGACTTTGATTATGAGCCACCAGAATAGGTGTGTGTATATATCTACCTATCCATGTGTGTGTGAGTGTGCGTGCTTGCGTGCGTATCTCCCTTATCCATCTGTGTGCGTGTGCTTGTATGTGTGTGTGTGGCTTACTTAAGTGAGATACTGTTCCACTGCTGGTGCCAGGATAAAAGCAGTGGTCTGATTCCCCAGGTGTGACCCGTTCTAAACACCACCTATTCCCCAACCACCCAGCCCCAGAATTACAGCTCAACCCACCTGACGCTACACAGGCAGAACCCTGCTCTTACCGTCTGACGCCATGGAGATGTCATTACTCTTCACTTTGGTTGTTGTGGGCAAAAGTCTGGAATTGCTCAGAAGTTTTAGGGAAAAAAAATGATTTAAATTTCAGTATTATTATTATGCTTATGATGAATGTTATCATTATCATCCTCCTTATCACCATCGCCATCCTTGTCCATTCTCTACCAGTGATCCAGATACGCTGAGTAAACAGTCTGGCTTTGTTGGTTTCCTGTAGGTGTCTAAGAGAGACAGTGTAACGGTGGACTACATGGACTTTCTCAGGAGGTACAGCAGGGTGACTACAGCACAGAGACCCTACAGCTCTACAGCACAGAGACCCTACAGCTCTACAGCCTCCTCTACAGCACAGAGACCCTACAGCTCTACAGCACAGAGACCCTACAGCTCTACAGCCTCCTCTACAGCACAGAGACTCTACAGCTCTACAGCCTCCTCTACAGCACAGAGACCAGACAGCTACCACAGGTGGGCACATCACCCTTACACTGTAACGCGCATAGGTGAAAATACTATCTGTGTTACATGACCCTATGGTTGGTTTGGTTCAGCAGGTTGACCTGTCTCTCTCTCTCTCTCTGTTTGTCTGTCTGTCTGTCTGTCTGTCTTTCAGGTGTGTCTCTGGATCAGACCAGAGGGGTATGACCCTGACTGAGATGCAGCAACGCCTCAAACACAAGGTATGGATGACACACACGCACGAACGCACACGCACACACACACACACACACACACGCACGCACGCACGCACGCACGCACGCACGCACGCACGCACGCACACACACACACACACACACACACACACACACACACACACACACACACACACACACACACACACACACACACACACACACACACACACACACACACACACACACACATATAAAGACACTAATGCACACCTTGTTGTTTCAACACAAGCCTGGAGAAGATAGGTACCACTCTATATAAATGGGAGGTGACAAACATGACAAAATGACATGTCTATGTGGGTGGTGAAGTGATTCACCTGTGAAATTGAGATGGAGATGTTTTTGTCATGTCAACATAATAATGTCCCTATGTATCCAGAAGAATGTACAGCATACGTAGGAGGCATACTACACTAAACACAAATATAAACAGATCATGTGTTGGTCCCATGTTTCACGAGATGAAATAAAAGAACCCCCTGAAGTGTTCCTGATTAAACAGGATGATCATTACATAGGTGCACCTTGTGCTGGGGACAATAAAAGGCCACACTAAAACATGCAGTCTTGTCACACAACACAATGCAACAAGTGTTGAGTGAGCGTGCAATTGGCATGCTGACTGTAGGAATGTCCACCAGAGCTGTTACCAGAAAATGGGATGATAATTTCTCTACCATAAGCCGTTTTTAGCGATTTTGACAGCACGTCTGACCGGCCTCACAACCGCAGACCACGTGTATGGCGTCGTGTGGGCGAGCTGTTTGCTGATCTCAACGTTGTGAACAGAGTGCCCCATGGTGGTGGTGGAGTTATGGTATGGGCAGGGATAAGCTATGGACAATGAACACAATTGCATTTTATAGATGGCAATTTAAATGCACAGAGATACAGTGACGAGATCTTGAGGCCCATTGTCGTGCCACTCAGCCGCATCACCTCATGTTTCAGCATGATAATGTACGGCCCCATGTTGTAAGGATCTGTACACAATTCCTGGAAGCTGAAAATGTCCCAGTTCTTCCATGGCCTGCATATTCACCAGACATGTCACCCATTGAGCATGTTTGGGATGCTCTGGGTGGACGTGTATGACAGTGTGTTCCACTTCCCGGGAATATCCAGCAACTTCGCATAGCCATTGAAGAGGGGTGGGACAACATTCCACAGGCCACAGTCAACAGCCTGATCAACTCTATGTAAAGGAGATGTGTCTCGCTACATGAGGCAAATGGTGGTCACACCAGATATTGACTGGTTTTCTAATCCACGCCTCTACCTTTTTTTTAAAGGTATATGAACAGATGCATATCTGTATTCCCAGGCATGTGAAATCCATAGATTAGGGCCTAATTAATTTATTTAAATTGACTGATTTCCTTCTATGAACTGTAACTCAGTAACATCTTAGAAATTGTTGCATGTGGCGTTTATATTTTGGTTCAGCGTATAACGCAACCATCCGTATTTGCATTTTGCAGTGCATATGTTCCAGATATTAACTAGGTTGTTTATTGTGATGTGAAATAGAGGATTGTACTAAATAGAATCCGTGGTTAGATGAAGCCCTCAGAGGTTGGGGTTGTCACAGTTCTTTTCTGTTGGGCTGTACGACAGGCTGCTGTGCAGTGGGTAATGTAGTAATGTACAGTGCCGTCGGAAAGTGTTCAGACCCCTTTACTTTTTCCACATTTTGTTACGTTACAGCCTTATTCTAAAATGGATTAAATTAAAGATCTCAGCAATCTACACACAATACCCCATAACGAAGCGAAAACAGTTTTTTAGAAATCTTTGCAAATGTATAAAAAAACAAAAAACAGAAATACCTTATTTACATAAGTATTCAGACCCTTGAGCACAGCTGCATCCTGTTTCCTTTGATTATCCTTGAGATGTTTCTACAACTTGAATGGTGTCCACCTGTGGTACATTCAATTTATCGGACATGATTTGGAAGGCACACACCTGTCTATGTAAGGTCCCACAGTTGACAGTGCTTGTCAGAGCAAAAACCAAGCCATGAGGTTGAAGGAATTGTCCGTAGAGTTCCGAGACAGGATTGTGTCGAGGTACAGATCTGGGGAAGGGTACCAAAAAATGTCTGCAGCATTGAAGATCCCCAAGAACACAGTGGCCCCGATCATTCTTAAATGACAGAAGTTTGGAACCACCAAGACTCTTCTTAGAGCTGGCCGCCCGGCCAAAATGAGCAATCGGGGGAGATGGGCCTTGGTCAGGGAGGTGACCAAGAACCCAATGGTCACTCTGATAGTTTCTCTGTGGAGATGGGAGAACCTTCCAGAAGGAAAACCATCTCTGCAGCACTCCACCAATCAGGTCTTTATGGTAGAGTGGCCAGACGGAAGCCACTCCTCAGTAAAAGGCACATGACATCCCACTTGGAGATTGCCAGAAGGCACCTAAAGACTCTCAGACCATGAGAAACAAGATTCTCTGGTCTGATGAAACCTAGTACTCTTTGGTCTGAATGGCAAGCGTCACTTCTGGAGGAAACCTGGCACCATCCCTACAGTGAAGTATGGTGGTGGCAGCATCATGCTGTGGGGATGTTTTTCAGCGGTAGGGACTGGGAGATTAGTCAGGATCGAGGTAAAGATGAACGGAGCAAAGTGCAGAAAGATCCTTGATGAAAACCTGCTCCAGAGCGCTCAGGACCTCAGACTGGGGCTAAGGTTTACCTTCCAACAGGACAACGACCCTAAGCACACAGCCAAGACAACGCAGGAGTGGCTTCGAGACAAGTCTCTGAAGGTCCTTGAGTGGCCCAGCCAGAGGCCAGACTTTATCGAACATCTCTGGAGAGACCTGAATCAAAAGGGTTCTACCTGGAACCAACAAGGGTTGGTCAAGGGACAGCCGAAGAACCCTTTTAGGTTTCTAAGAGTATACATCACAGCTTAGGTCAGTCACACGTGTGTGTGTGTGTGTGTGTGTGTGTGTATGTGTGTGTGTGTTTATGAGTGTGTGAGTGTGTATATGAGTGAGTATGTGTGTGTGCATGCGTGTGCTTGCGTGCATATATGAGTGTGTGTATGACAGTGGGTGTGTCTCCGGTCACTCTCTGATGAGTCGTCTCTGCAGAGCATGGTGAGTCTCAGAGTAACAGCTGTGGCTGGTAATGAGTGATACACACACACATATGATGAAGTACCAGTCACAGCTGTTTACCCTGCACATGCGCCTCACTTATCAATATTCCATGTAGACCGCAGTCCCCCTCTTACCTCCCTCCTCTGATACTTCCCACCTCCACCTCCTTGGAGAAGTGCAGAGGGAGAACATTAGCTCACCTCTGGAGTAACCATCCAAGAACCTTTGAATGGGGAACACTCTTTCGCTTTCTGGGGTCATTGGGTTCTCTCGCTATGTTTATCTCGCTGTTGATCTGAGTGGGCTCTCTATGTCTTTCACTGTTCCCGAACTTCTCATTCATTCCCTTCCTCTCATTCAATCAATAATAATGTTGTAAGTCCAACTTCCCTCATACTTAACTTCAAATGCGTCCAAAATAGGTTTAGCTATGTCACCTTGAGTAGAGGCGTATGCTTTGAGTTTCAGTTTCTCTACTTTCCCTAATCCCCCTCTATCCCCCTCCGTACCCCTCCATCCCCCTCCGTACCCCCACCTCTACCGACATGCTCTGACCTCAGAAGAATTAGCCCCTTAACTGACAGATACACGTAAAGGCAGCAGCACTCTTCTCTCTGATCTACTCTCTCTCTCTTTTCTTCTCTTTATGCTCCTCCCTCTCTCCCCTCTCCCTTTCTCCCTCTCTCTCCCTCTCCCCCCTCTCTGCGTCACTGTGATTTCTCTTCTTAACTTCTATTTGTGATCCACCTCCCTTCATTCCTTTCTGACTCTCTCCCTCCGTCTCCTCTTTCATCGCTCTCTTCAGAGAGCCACCCGCGTCCCTCTGCTTGTCTCCTACCCATAATTCACGGTGACAGGAAAGGTTAGATTGCACGTGGAGGAGTTCTGGTTGACAGAAAGAGGAGCGGGAACACTATTTAGGCCTGTCATTACACACTGTTTACAAGACATCTTCAGAGTCCGACCTAGACTCACACATCTCCACACAATTGACCCTATGACACTGTAAATAATGACAAGTTATTGTGGCTTCCCTGGCGTTGTCAGTTTGAGATAGAGAAATATACATTTACTTTAGTCATTTACAGACGCTCTTATCCAGAGTGACTCACAGTAGTGAGTGAATACATATTCATACGTTTTATGTATACAAATATACTATAACCAGAGGAGTGACAAAGTAAGAAGCAGGGAATTGAGAAAAAAGGGAGAAAGAGGGAGAAACATAGACAAGGAGAGAGAGATAGCGCAAGAGTGAGAGATCGAGAGACAGACAGACAGAGATGATATGTAGCCAGTCACAGTCTGTAACCCATCCCCAAATGCCCCTTTGAGTGACTAGATCTATGGCTGTGTTATCCATCTCATTCTAACCAGCTCACAAGGACACACACACACACACACACACACACACACACACACACACACACACACACACACACACACACACAAAGATGGATTAACATATAACAGGCTGGTAAACAAAAACAACAGAGCTTTCGTTAATTAACGAGCGCAGGGCCGGCCGAGCGGGCGGGTGGCGAGGGGTGCTCACTGTGGCACCATGCCAGGCCCCAAGCCATGCCAACCTGAAACACAGCTGCCTAATGGTGAACTGGCACTGGCTGGGACAGGGATGGGAGACAAGGGAGGAAGGGATGGGAGAGAGCGAGGGAGGGAGGGAGGGAGAGGATGGGATGGAAGTGGGGGAAGGGGATGGAGGGAGAGTTAGACAGAGGATGTGGAGATAGAGGGATGGGAGAGAAAGGACACCAAAATGATGGAAGCAAGGGTGGTGAGAAAGACAGAGAGAGGAAGGGACACAGAGAGACGGAGCAAGAGAAAGAGAGACAGAAAAGCAGGGAGAAAGAGAAAGCAAAAAGTTAGCGAGAGCGAGCAAGCGAGAGAGGGAACAGAAAAGGAAGAAACAAAGACAGATAAACGGAGAGAGGAGAGGGGGAGTAGCCGTAGCCCGTAGTGTGCAGAGAGAGGAGATAGAGAGATAGCGATAGAGAGATAGCACTGGAGATTGGATGATGATATCCCCATGTCTCTGCTCATTAATAGTGTAAGCTCTCCTCTCTTTCTCCTTTGTGATTTTAACACATTTCCAATTAGCACAGAATCCTCTTCGTTTGGGAGAGGGGATGGAGAGATGGGGGGGATCATATTTATATCTGTCTTTAATACATTCCCTTTCATTTGATCTTTTTTTAAACACGACACGACTGTATAGCTAGCGTTTCCTTTCCCCTGACTCCAGCAGAAGAGAATGAAAGCTGGTCCTAATGCAAGAGGTAATTGGTATGCTTGTCTGAAAGCTTTCATAGTTGTCGAAGTTGTTAGATTCTACAAACAGTGGGAGATTTTTAGGAAGTTAACAACAGAGAGCAGAGAATCAAAAGGCGGACTCAAACAACTTTGGAATCGAGTCTTGAATCAGTATTGTTCATTATGATACTCAAAATGATGAGACGCTAAAGGGTACTTACTATATGATGCTAATATTTTAGGTCAGTTAAGGTGTCTTGGGTTGTGTTCGTTAGGGAATCCAATGGAAAACGTTTTAAAAATGTTTCGCAACGAAAACCGAATAAGTGTTTTTTATTGGATATGTTCAGGCAGTCCCTCCTTATTTCAGTCCATTTTCTTCCTTTTGGTGCCTAATGAATACGACCCTGAGGGTGTTCTATCAGCTTGTTTTCAGTCTATCCTTCTCCATTTGGAAGGACAGTATTATGTGCAACACATTGCCGTATAGACAATGTCAGTGTGTTAGCCCAGTGGGGAGAGGGAGGCTCCCCTGCTTGTCTTTCAGGCAGACGTTTGGTAGCGCTGCTAATCAGAGTGCAATTAGACAGAGAACTCTTTGGGCGACAGAAAACTCTGATTACCCAAGAGTCAACGGGGTATATTTAGTATCTATCTGTTCCTGTTCTTCCATGGTTTCCGTGGCACCCCGAGCTATGAGCTGAAGTGTGGAGGAGAACGAGGAAAGATGGAGGAAGGAGTGATCACACAGTGGCTCTAAAGGACACTCCCCATAGCTAACCCATCACCGTTTACTTTATGGCTAGTCAACCTATAGATGTACAGCATACTGTACTTATTACCCACAAATGTTACCACTTACCGCCTGTAACCTACAACTACCTACAAACAGAAATGTAACCCCTCTAGAAGGACCCCAAACTCAAACCCAGCTATCTGCCCTAACCCCTCATGAAACCATTTACCCCAAAATAGTACTCCAACTACCCCCCATTAACAATCACAAAATAAGTCTGACATAAGTCTGACTTAAATCAGTCTGTATCTAGCCTCCAAACCCAAACCTACCTATCTCTCTGACTCAGCCCTCATCCCTCTAACATCCCTCCCCTTCCCCTCTGCTCCGTCTCTGTCTCTCAGAAGTCTGCCGTACTTGTGTTTACACCCTCCCCTCTCACCCCAACACAGTGCTTTGGGGAACAGAACACACTCTGCTCTGCATCAACAGATCAAGGCTTCAGAATCAGAGGCGTCAATACCACTGCTTGTGCAGATGAAAGTCAGAGAGCTTCAGACAGAGTTTAGGAGTTCACACAGACACTTCTGAGTTGTTTTCTTGGTTTTGAAACTCTGCAGATTGGGAGCAACCTGAAGAATGTAATCCGGGCCTTTCGTCTGTTCGACTACAACCGAGACGGACAGATCCAGCAACACGAGCTGCGCAGGATACTGGAGAACTACTGCTTCCCCTTATCACAGAGAGACTACCAGAGGTGGGAGAGAGAGTCCAATACATACAAGCATGCACACACACCCATCATGGATGATGGATCCAACTATTTCCAGTACTCCCTACGGTCAGAAGTAATCTTTTGGAATGGACATGATAACTAATGCTAACTTTGTGGTCAGTCCTTTGTCTTTTCATTGAGAGAGAGCTAATTGACTTTTAAAACTTTGGGCCCTGCAGTCAAATCCACTCCAGAAACGTCGCCCAACTTTTAGTGATGTGGCTCTAGAGGATTCTGTGTGACAGGTTAATTTAACATGGCTTTAATTGGTTTCAGTACTCAGGAAGCTCTCTCTCACTTTGTCTCACTGTCTCTCCTTTTTTCTATATCTTCCTCTCACTTTCTCTCTGTCCCACTCTCTCTCTCTCACACACTATCTCTCTCTCCATCTTTTCCTCACCCTCTCTCTCTCTTGCTCTGTTTATTTTCAGCACATATCTCTTAGTGTTGCCCCTCTATCTCTCATTTCCTTTTCTGATCTTCGGTTTACTTACCCAATAAAACGGACTATGATTTGATCTCCTCCCCACTGCAGACTGTGGACCCACCACAGCCCTAACAACATGGCAACCATGTCCTATAAAGTGTTCCTGGAGAAGCTGGGCCTGGAATCTAACAAGTGCAGGAAGCTTGTCCCGGAGCCTCCAAAGCTAGGTAACGTAGGGGTCTTATTGTATGATAGGAGGGCGTGATAACTCAAATGACTACAATCAGTTCATAAGGTACTCAAATAGCTGTTTAGAGACACACAGACCCACAGACAAATATACACAGAGTTTCAACCATTAAGCTTACAGCCGAACACTTTAATCTGTCTTGGCTATGACTGATGACATCGTGTGTTTTACAGCGTTGGGCTGGCAAGAAATGAGTCCTCCAGACAAGATAAAACTGAGGAACAGTGCCTTGTCCCAGAATGCAACAGGAGATACACAGGAGATCCAAGGCCTGACTCAAGATGAGCTGCAGACGCTCTTCCTGGAAAAGGTAGAATAGTCAACTTTGACGGCACCATGATAAAGTATTGTGGCCAACTCAGTGGAGAAAATAGCATAACAGAGATTATCCACTAGCTAAACAATTGGCCAACTGCACAATGACCTTATCAAGGTCACTGTTGAAAAGTGAAAGCGTCACATGATATGATTGGGAGGATACCATCTTTCCAGATTGGTTTAAGCTATGACAGTGTGTGCGTTTGCGTGCAGCATGCATGTGATTGTACGCTCCTGCTTGTGTATGTGTGCATAGTTGTGTGTGTTTTATTCTTGTTTGTATGTCACCATCTGGCCCTGTTCCGTGCGTTATCCTCTTAGATGAGACAGAGAGGGGAAATTGGCTCTAAGTGGCGTGCTAGTATGCGTCGCGACAGAGGGAACACTTCTCATTAAAATGTTTGCCCAGAAAAATCTGCTCCTGAGTTAGTGTGTTAATCATGACTAATTTGTGGGAAGGCAGCAGCAGTGTAGTACTGCACATCATATGGGGGTGAGCCCCACGGCAACCACAGCGTTGACTCACTTCCTGTCATTAGTGTTGTGTGTCTACTCCCCAACGTAATGTGTGTGTGTGTGTCTCTGTTAGTTGTGTGTGAGCTGTACCCTAGTGTGGAGAGCACTGCAAGCATTTGATGTCACCCACTCTGGACTGGTGTCACAGGAAGACCTGAGGGCCGTCCTCAGCAGCTTCCTGTTCCCCATGAGCCTCAGCACCTTCCAGAGCCTGACCTGCCGGTATGAAAGTGAACACAGTGACACGGTTAACTTGACTACTATGCTCTCTTTCTGTTACCAATTCCCTGCCGGTGACTCTTATCAGCAGCTCACAACACTTTCCCCTTTTATCTCGGTTAACCCAGAAAAATATTTGGTCAGATGCTCGATTGTGTTTACGTAGTTAGTCCACGAGAGATTATTTCAAATTCCCACTCCACTCCCCATCCCCCAGGAGCGGTGCCTGAGTCTAGCATGGAAGCACTTCCTCTTCCTTTGTTTCCTTCACTGCTTTCTGACATTTCGTTATCCAGAGTCTCAATGTTAACAAGATGAATGTCTGTTTTGCATTTGTTGTGTGTTTGTTTGTTTGTGTGGTGTGTGCGCATGCTGTAGTTTTGGGGTGAGAGCAACAGGGCCTGTGAAATGGAAACAGTTCCTGGGTCAGTTTCAGGGTCCAGTCACAGAGGAGGACTACACCACTCCTCAAACAGAGAGGTCAGTTATCTCTAACTACCACTCCCTGATCTGAATTCTATACAAGGAACATATTCCATACTACTTTACCATATTCTATTATATATCTCTATTTCATGACATCTGGTTCTGGACCAATACACCTTTCACTCACTATCGACCGTCCTCTCTCGCCATCTTTCCCAATCTCTCTCTCCTCCTCCTCCTCTCTCTCATAGGGTTCCTGAGCTACCTGACGCAGAGGAGGGCCATCGGAGTCTGACAGAGTTCTACCCTATACTGAAGAGAGCCTTTAAACAGTTGGACAGGGTAAGAGACAAGTCCTCACGAAGGGACAGGAGAACTATAAGAGCTAGCACAGTGTAAAAGATTTAGAGAAACACAGTACTTCAGCAGATTACAGATAGGCAGACCGTTAGATGCAGCATTGATGTCCAGAAATGGAGTTACGTATGGCCACTAGTTACACACTCAGTCACCATATGTTCACTTGACAACCATGTGCGACATGAACATCATCATGCCTCAAGTTCTATGTCCAGATGCTCAAATCACTCCACATCAGCCGCATGAAACGTGATAGTCACACTAAACTTTAGTGGAGAATATGTCTTCGATTGATTCACAGCAATGTTTGATGTTGATGGGCTACAGCAATACACAAAACAATCATTGGTGTCCAAGTTTGAGCGTGTGTGAAGCCTATCCCAGATATGAAATAAAAACATATCCGTCAGAAACTCCTCCTTTTATGGCACTAAAGAAAGAAAAACATCCCCCCATCAACTGTTTTAATAATCAATTCTGTGGGTACTAGATCAAACATGGCGTCCACACACACCTCCCGCCAATAATTTGCTTTTCCAGACAGGCAGGTTGGAAGCCAGCCTGCATGTGTTTTAGACAGACTCTGGGGAGAAGTTGTGTTAGGCTGGGATGACGTACGCTGATGCACAATGTGTCTCTGTGTGATTCACCAACCAATATAAAGGTACTACTGTTAAAAATGACACAAGGGCAACAGACGGCTGGCTAATGATAAAATAACACTTTTACACAAGCCTATGGCTGCGAATGTAAGAAGATCACTTTTGAACACCAACGTAGAGCAATTAATGTTTCCTAACTATTTTACACAAAAACACTTCACATTTCAAAACTGGGGCTTCAAGCACAAATGTAAAGGCAACTCCTACACCTATATCCTAAACGAGGAAGAGAACTCAAAGAGGGGGTGTCATGTCTCTCTACAGGGTAGGATAGGGAGGATCACCAGGGCAGACCTTCGTCAGGCTTTGGAAGTCCCCCAGTATAACCTGAGGGGTCCCCAGGGCTCCTGGTCCAGCCGCAGGGAGCCCCACATCCCCAGGCCCCGTCTGAGCCCAGCCCAGGTTAGAGAGCTCCTGATCCTGCTGGACCCAGAGCACACTGGGGTCATCACCCAGCCCAGCCTGGAGCTGCTCAAACCCAGGAGGGTGCACTCTTGCCCGGGGAGGGAGAAACTACACACCCCTACTGGAGGATTGAAAGAGGAGGTCATGGAGGATGCGACTCAGGTACAGGAAGTTCAGTGTGTGTGTTTGTGTGTTGATGTGTTGGCACATGTTCATGTGTGTGTCTGTTGACTAAGGAGGAGCAGAGGGAGTTGAATGAGACTCAGTATCCACAGTGGATTGAAAAGGCACCCACGGCAGCAGACACATGGACTACCGTAAATAAACTGCAAAACACAACATAGCACAGAAAAAATGGCTGTTTTCACCCATTTTAGTATGATGAATAATGAAACATAGACATATACAGGTCCTCTCTGTTGTGTTGTGTGTGTATTGATGTTTGTATTGATGCTTGTATTGATGTATGTATTGAGGTGTGTATTGAAGTGTGTATTGTGGTGTGTGTCTGCAGGTGAAGGGCTTGCTGCGTGATAAGCTGAGTGATCAGATAGGTCCCATGCTGAAGGCTTTAGGGGACTGTGACCCTCGAGAGACAGGATCTGTTCGCAATGAAGACCTGAGAAGGATCATACAATGTTACGGCCTGCCCCTCTCACACACACACTTCAACAAGTGAGCAACCAATCCCTCTTGTAGACACACACTTCAACAAGACTTAACATCCATCCTCCAAAAATGATGAAATATAAAAACGACTGATTACAATTTGAACTGGTGAATAGACGACTCTATAGGTAGATTTTTAAAAAATTATTAATTGAAACTCCATACATTTTGAAGAATACAAATTAAAATGTGCTACAAAAATCTATACATCCTTTGTAAAAATGTTAGCACACTTCATTACCTTCTAATTCTTACAAAACATAGAGGTTATACAGTGGCTTGCGAAAGTATTCACTCCCTTGGCAATTTTCCTATTTTGTTGCCTTACAAACTGGAATTAAAATTGATTTTTTGTGGGTTTGTATCATTTGATTAACACAACATGCCTACCACTTTGAAGATGCAAAATATTTTTTTATTGTGAAACAAACAAGAAATAAGACAAAAAAACGGAAAACTTGAGCGTGCATAACTATTCCCCCCCCCCCCCCCCCAAAGTCAATACTTTGTAGAGCCACCTTTTGCAGCAATTACAGCTGCTAGTCTGTTGGGGTATGTCTCTATAAGCTTGGCACATCTATAGCCACTGGGATTTTTGCCCATTCTTCAAGGCAAAACAGCTCCAGCTCCTTCAAGTTGGATGGGTTCCGCTGGTGTACAGCGATCTTTAAGTCATACCACAGATTCTCAATTGGATTGAGGTCTAGGCTTTGACTAGGCCATTCCAAGACATTTAAATGTTTCCTCTTAAACCACTCAAGTGTTTCTTTAGCAGTATGCTTAGGGTCATTGTCCTGCTGGAAGGTGAACCTCCGTCCCAGTCTCAAATCTCTGGAAGACTGAAACAGGTTCCCCTCAAGAATTTCCCTGTATTTAGAGCCATCCATCATTTCTTCAATTCTGACCAGTTTCCCAGTCCCTGTCAATGAAAAACATCCCCACAGCATGATGCTGCCACCACCATGCTTCACTGTGGGGATGGTATTCTCGGGGTGATGAAAGGTGTTGAGTTGGCACCAGACATAGCATTTTCCTTGATGGCCAAAAAGCTCAATGTTAGTCTCATCTGTTCAGAGTACCTTCTTCCATATGTTTAGGGAGTAGCCCACATGTCTTTTGGCGAACACCAAACGTGTTTGCTTATTTTTTTCTATAAGCAATGGCCTTTTCTGGCCACTCTTCCATAAAGCTCAGGTCTGTGGTCCTATGGACAGATACTCCAATCTCCGCTGTGGAGCTTTGCAGCTCCTTCAGGGTTATTTTTGGTCTCTTTGTTGCCTCTCTGATTAATGCCCTCCTTGCCTGGTTCGTGAGTTTTGGCCCTCTCCTGGTAGGGTTGTTGTGGTGCCATATATGGACCATTTTTTAATAATGGATTTAATGGTGCTCCGTGGGATGCTCAAAGTTTCTGATATTTTTTACAACTCAACCCTGATCTGTACTTATCCACAACTTTGCCCCTGACCTGTTTGGAGAGCTCCTTGGTCTTCATGGTGCAGCTTGCTTGGTGGTACCCCTTGCTTAGTGGTGTTGCAGACTCTGGGGCCTTTCAGAACAGGTGTGAATATACACTGAGATCATGTGACAGATCATGTAACACTTAGATTGAACACAGTTGGACTTTATTTAACTAATTATGTTACTTCTGATCTTATTTAGGGGCTTAATAGCAAAGGGGGGTAATAAATATGCACGCACCACTTAAAAAAAAAATTGGGACGTTTTTGAAACAGGGTTTTTTTTTTTTTCACTTCACCAATTTGGACTATTTTGTGTATGTCCATTACATGAAATCCAAATAAAAATCTATTAAAATGACAGGTTGTAATGCACCAAGGGGGATGAATACTTTTGCAAGCCACTGTATGTTGTTTGTTGTCCTGTGTACTCTAGGCTGTGTGAGGCTGGTTTAGACCCAGGGTCATGCAGGGTCAGGTACAGACAGTTCCTCAGGGCCCTGGGCCTGCCTACAGGAGAGACACAGACAGGCACTATACACTACCCCCGCAAGGGCTCTGGCAGGTATGGAGAACAGAGGCAGAGAGATAGAATGGAGAAAGTGAGAGATAGAGAGGGAGAGAAAGGTGGTCAGGGAGACAGGGGGTCCATAATAACAAAGGGTAAAGTTAAGTAATAGAGGCGTTAGAGAGGAAGTGTCTTTTGTTCTAATGCAACATGTACTACATTTCTGACACCAACAGACTGAACTATCAAGCCCAGAATGCCTTGGGGAACAACAAGCCAGTGCGTTCCCCCAGCGCCACTGTGGGGGGTCCAAGGGTTCGCATGGTGGAGAACATTATGTTCAGGAAGCTCAAAGAGAGGCTGGACCACAGACATGTTACCCTCGACGACCATATCCGGGCAATGGCCAGAAGCTCAGACGGAATGCTGTCGTTGAGAGATCTAAAGAAGGTCAGAAGGTCAAAACAGTTGTGTATACTTGACCTCTACTTGTCACCTGGTGTACTTGAGCTCTGCTCTCTCAGGGCCTTGACAATAGTGTTCCTCTATGTGAGCCACAGTTACTTTTTTATGAAGATTATATCGCTATACAGTCATTATTATAAGTATCTTATCCGACACCTTTGTATAGGACATGCAACTTGTCCTAATGTAGTCCCAACCTATTTCCTTGTTATCAACATTCCCAGATACTGGATGACAGCTGGATCACCTTGGATGAGAAGCAGTTCCGGAAGCTCAACGTATCGCTTGGTTTCAAAGATGGAAAAATGTCCTGTTCGGCTTTCCTGGATAAGTATGATGGTACGAGTCGAATGTGAATCTTAACTTGCCATGGTCTAGAGACTCAGACTGATCTCTAAATTAGTGTCCTAGCAAGGGGAGATAAAGAGAGGGTCATTCCACTTGAAAACCTTTCAAAAATCCTCATCCCCAACCAGCACCCCACCCACGGCGATCAAAGGCTACCCCCCTGCTTCCTGTGAAATGATGTCTCTGTTAGCACATGACTCATTGGGATTATAAATATAGTTTTATAGCTCTCCATCTCTCATTGGTACAGAGGAGAGGAGAGAGAAGCAGAATCCCTCTTATTGCTGACTGTTTGGGGTAATTATGAGCTTTGGAAGCAGAATGGAAGCAGCAGGGCACCACTCTAATTTGTATCCTCGATTTAATATATATTTTTTTACATTAAACAGAATCAGGACCTAAACTTAGACATGTTTGCAAAGTGCAACATTTGTGTTTTAAAGGATTTGGAGAGAAAAAGTGCCAAGATCCTATTTAGAAATGGGTCAGGCAGTTAAAGGACTACCGACGTCGGCAGTTGTGAGGGGTCTTTTTTCTGTGTGAAAAAAACACAAACGCCTAATCCGAGTGGAAATTATAACAACATTCTAATTTGTTGATGTCAATTTCAGATACTGACATTGCATTACAGTGACCAGTAAATAACATAAAATGGCATATTTTACACAAAAAGACAACAAACTGAAATGAATCCTTTAACCTTATCAATAAATATAAGAGGATAGTCTCAGTTATTAATTTTGTGCCTGACATTCTTCCTTTTTTCCTTTTGCAACTGGGAACATTAACATTTGACATGCCAAGTTGAATTCTTGGAAGTCAATAAAATAACGATAAGGACGACATTAAAAGAGCAATCTGCTGTTGTTGCATCCATTTTTGCGACTTATAAATGAATGACATGTACCCCTTGATTCTTGAAGAATATAACTTATTACATACGTTTTTTGCAAGGGCTGCGTCTCAATCCACCACATCCACCACATCTGCGGTGGAAGGTGGCCAAGCTACAGCGATGTTTGTCAGACCATGAGACATCCCAAAAATCAGTCCTCTCACGAAAACGTTTGTAGCATCCTAACGGTTTGGCCTACAAACTATTATGACAACTTTACAGAAAGGGGAGACTCTCACGAAGGAGTTCTCCGTTTTTACTTGTTTGTAGGTAACCCATACATATATAGAGGTATGGAGGTAGTTTTGTTCCAACATAAATAAGGGGTTAAAAATGTGTCCCAAAATTTCCTGAGCTTTCTTATATCTCCTACAGTAGATATAGGGCCGACACTTCAAGACTTTATTCCTTATGATTTATTATTCAACTGTCTTTTTTGCCATTTATGAATGTGTTGTTCACTGCGGTTTAATGGGCTATAGTTGTAAAGACCAAACTCAATATTTAATCAAATAATTGTGTAAACATTTTTTTATACCTAAAGGGGTCCTAAAATTCAAAATCCAATAGCTAAATGATCCATGGTTTGACCATCCTAAAACAATTCCATATTTTAGCTTAGTAACCCCCCCAACGGCATAGACTTTTAGAGGTTAATGTCTCATGAGCTTCGTTCAACTGCCATACCCCATCACAACCCAAAATCTAAGCTTGTTTTACGCCAATGTTTGTAAACAAAGCAAATGTAAACAAACCGTATAGCTTCTAAACATTGGTTACAATCAGTCCTTGCATCCATAGCTTTGTCTGTCCATTTGAGAGTGGCCCGAAACAGTGGCGGGAAACTTTTATTGTTATTGTTTCTACTCCAGATTTCCCCTTTAAAGTGACAAATATAGGTCCAATGCAGCTGTTTTTATCTCAATATCAAATAATTTCTAGGTAACAATTAGGTACTTAACTGTGATTGTTTTCAGTTAAAAGTGCCAAAAAGAAACAAAAATATACTGAACAAAAATATAAACGCAACATGTAAGGTGTCGGTCCCATGAGCTGAAATAAAAGATCCCAGAAATGTCAAAACACACAAAAAGTGTATTTCTCCAAAATGTTGTGCACAAATTTGTTTACGTCCCTGTTAGTGAGCATTTCTCCTTTGCCATGATAATCCATCCACCTGACAGGTGTGGCATATCAGAAGCTGATTAAACAGCATGGTCATTACACAGGTAAAACTTGTGCTGGGGACAATAAAAGGCCACTCTAAAATGTGCAGTTTTGTCACACAACACAATGCCACAGACATCTCAAGTTTTGAAAGAGGGTGCTTTTGGCATGTTGACTGCAGGAATGTCCACCAGAACTGTTGCTAGAGAATTGAATGTTAATTTCTCTACCATAAGCCGCTTCCAATGTCATTTTAGAGAATTTGGCAGTACATCCAACTGGCCTCACAACCGCAGACCACGTGTAACCATGCTAGCCCAGGACCTCCACATTTGGCTTCTTCACCTGCGGGCTCATCTGAGACCAGCCACCCGGACAGCTGATGAAACTGTGTGTTTTCACAACCAAAGAATTTCTGCACAAACTGTCGGAAACCATCTCAGGGAAGCTTATCTGCATGCTCATCGTCCTCACCAGAGTCTTGACCTGACTGCAGTAACCAAATTCAGTGGGCAAATGCTCACCTTCGCTGGCCACTGGCACGCTGGAGAAGTGTACTCTTTATGGATGAATCCCAGTTTAAACTGTACCGGGCAGATAGCGCCGTGTGGGCGAGTAGTTTGCTGATGTCTACATTGTGAACAGAGTGCCTCACGATGGCGGTGGGGTTATGGTATGGACAGGCATAAGCTACAGGCAACAAACACAATTGCATTTTATCGATGACAATTTGAATGCACAGAGATACTGTAATGAGATCCTGAGACCCATTGTCGTGCCATTCATCTGCCGCCATCACTTCGTGTTTCAGCATGATAATGCACAGCTCCATGTCGCAAGGATCTGTACACAGTTCCTGGAAGCTGAAAATGGATTGGCCTGCATACTCACCAGACATTTTACCCATTGAGCATGTTTGGGATGCTCTGGATCGGCATGACAGCATGTTCCAGTTCCCGGCAAAATCCAGTAACTTCGCACAGCTATTGAAGAGGACTGGGACAGCATTCCACAGGCCACAATCAACAGCCTAATCAACTCTATGTGAAAGATATGTGTCGCTCTGCATGAAGCAAATGGTGGCCACACCAGATACTGACTGGTTTTCTGATCAACGCCCCAACTTTTTTTTTAAAGGTGTCTGTAAAATCCATAGATTAGGGAATAATACATGTATTTAAATTGACTGATTTCCTTATATTGAACTGTAACTCAGTAAAATCTTAGACATTTTTGCATCTTGCGTTTATATTTTTTTCAAAGAAACTACTTCTTAGCAAAGAGCAATTTCTCAAGCAAAAACTTTGTTACGATTGTCTGGGAGAGGGGAGGGGAAAACTGAAAACTCTCTTTCTTATTGGGCTATTAACTAATTTACCACTTGGTGATGTCACCAGGCAAGCCAAAACTCCCTCTTACCAAAACAGGACCTTACACTAAAGGTCCTTATCATCATTTTCACAATTTTACAGTATTATTTCAACTTCATAGTGTGTAAATATATATAAATCACAGGCAAATCCCATTTTTGACTGCACTGGGCCTTTAAAATCCAACCCTTTCATCCAATCAAATCACAGTTTAATTGTGTTCTTTAAAAGAGCACCAGGCCAGAGAGCAGAACCAGGCCTCGGGGGGTAACCATGGTAACCTGCGGGCTAAGCCACGCCTCCTGACAGCGGAGGACTGCCTCGGTGTGATCAAAGAGAAGATCGAAAACATCCACGGGGTGAGAGAGAGGAACCGTCCACGCCCACTACACAACTCCACACTCCATTACCTCTGGGATCAATTGTTTTGATCAATATACACATTCTATACTGCACACACAAACACCTAGTACTGACAGGATAAGACGACAAAGGGTTGGGATACTAACCCTCACAGACACCCTTTAAAGTCAGTTGAAAAAGAATGCATAATGCCAAAGCCCAAATCCAAGCCTAGTGCTAAAACGACAAGAAAACGTATAGCAAAACAATACACGTTCCATACATATTTACATCCAATCAATATACACAGCCAATCACCATGTCATCATCATCTTCTCTGTCCAATCAGGACATCCTGTCAGCGTTCCGTGTGATGGATCAGAACTGTGACAGGGTGGTGGACAGGCATGACTTCAGAGAGCTGTATGACAGTCTGGGCCTGGTCACCAAGGAGAGGGAGTACCAGCGCCTGCTGCAGCTGCTGGGCCTGCAGCCTGGAGCCAACCTCAACTACCCAGAGTTCTTCACCCTCGTCCAATCCAGCGGCAAGACCTGCAGGCAGAATTTCAAGCCAGCCAATGGGTGAGTAGGGGCTTGTGGAAGTGTGTGTGTGAGGTTAGACAGGATTCATATGTAAATGTCACTGAAGTGTTTCTGTGTGTGTTCTTGATGCTGTTCAAACAGGCCAGACCAACTGCATGACCACCTGGTGTCCAACGCACGCCACAGATGGACTGCTATGTCAAAGGTCAGTCTGGTTTAACTCATACCTCTACCCTGAAGCTCAAGTCTCAAAGAGGATAATGTGTATGTTAACATGTGAGAGGAACCCCATTACAAGTTATGTTACCTCCTCCAGGTGATTTGTCGCTTTGATGAAGATGGTCAGGGTCTGGTCTTTAAGAAGGACCTCAGGAGTCTCCTCTATACCTACGACCTCCCCATCAGTCCTGATGAGTTTGAGGAACTGTGGGCCAGGTGAGCGATATTAGAGTGCGGTAGAACACGACAACCCAATCCTAACTTGAGATCTGTTTTGTGTAAATCATTCAACGTTATCAATGCGGAGCTGTGATTTGTCCGAACACTGTTCCAATGACAGGTATGATGGAGAAGGGCGTGGCTACCTCACCTGTGCTGCGTTCCTGGAGAAGCTGGGCGTGGATCAACAGGAGGTGGGACATGCGAGGAAGGATGCAGACACCACTCCCACAGATGGTCTCCCTGCAGGGGCTACGCTTCAGGACGTTGAGTGAGTGAAGAGTGATTAACTAAATGAATTAGTGCAATTACTAATTAAATTTTATAGAATACTCTAGAGTTAAGCATGCGTCTGAGCTTTGGCCAAAGGAGTGATCAATAATAACTATGTGTGTGCTGTGTATTTGACCATCCAGGTGCTTGGTGCAGGGTAACTGTGAGGGGTTGAGCAGTGCTCTGACCCACCTGGATAAGAAGAGAGAGGGCCTAGTCAGGGTGGAGGACCTACAGAGTCTGCTCCAGAGATACAACTGTCCCCTACACAGACACCAGCTCACCCACCTCCTACACACGTAAATAACTCTCATTATAAAGACCTCTCCATTCCTTCATTTAGCTAACACACCTTAATAATGATCAAACTACTGGGTTATAATCAATCTATCTATCTTCGTCGTGGTCCTGGAAAAATCTTGTATCTCATTTTTTGCCGATGTTATTTCAACAAAATAATAATAATACACAAATTGTTCTGTGAACGTTTCCTGACTCTAGGACTAATAAAAGTAATGCCTTGTGAACTACACCTGAAAATAAACCGTTTTTAATTCCCTAAAAAGTTTCCAGGAAGCAGAAGCATTTACTGATGTTGAATACTGTTGAAGAGATGTTGAACTGATGTTGAGTACTGTTAAACTGATGTTAAACGGATGTTTGTAACTGCTGAATACGTAGACACTTTTGTCTCCTCTAAATTTTAGACTCAAGGTTCCAATGGACAGTGAGGACAGGACGTTGTCATACGTGGACTTCCTGAAGGCGTTTGACCACGTGACAGGGAAGCGGTGTGAGCACCCCCCTAGGCCCTGTGGATCCCCTGACCCAGCCGAGAGTCTGGAGTGGCTCAGTCCTGAAAGAGCTGCTGGTAGGATACGGGAACTGGTCACTGCATCGATGGATATACTCCACAAGGTTAGGCCTCTCCCGACACTCTGTCCCTTTTTCCCTGGCTGTCATTGTGAAGACCAACAACGTATACTATTAACATCAATTTGTTTTAGCTACTTACAGTAATAAACTATTTAAATTGTAACAATTGAACTGTGCTTTTTAATATGCATTAAGACTGAGGGAGGTCCTTCTACTTGCGTAAGCTCAGACATGCTCTCATCTGGTCAGCCACACCGACTCCTACTCACTTGTCTCTCTGTCTGGTCTCTTAGGCCTTCTCTGCCTTCGACAGGAGTGGGAACGGGACAGTCACCCCTCTGGAGTTCCGGCGGGTGCTGGACCATTTTTGTGCCCGCCTCTCGGACCCCCAGTTCAGATTCCTGCTCGACAGAATGAAGCTGAACTGGGAGAACCACACGGTGTACTGGAGAGACTTCCTCAACCAGTTCAACCTATGCAACCTGGACGTGTGTGATTTGGTCTGTGTGTGTGTGGTGGGGGGTCCGTACTCTGTGTTTATACGTAGGCCTGTGCATGTGCATTATGCATCTGTTTTTATTTGTTGCGTGTGTATGCATCTGTGTGTGCAGACCCCTGAGGATTGGTCAGACAGAGTGAGTAAGGCAGGTTTCCCCGCCCAGCCCCAGTCTCTGCCAATCAGTGAGGAAGTTGTCTCCGCCTGCCTGTACACCATCACCAAGGAGATAGTGGACTTAGAACACACCCATAATGACACCATCTCTAAAGAGGACTTCAGAATGATGTGTGACCGCCATTTCATGAGGCTCACCAGTAACCAGGTAAGCTGACAGGGTCCTGTCTCAATAGGGTCATACAGTATAGCTTTTTACATATATTTTTTTTATTTAAGCTCTTACAAAAAAAAATACTAGGCACAATTCATTATACTCTATCAATGGGTGGTCATGCAGAAACAACTGGAATAGGCATACGTGCATGTGTGTAAATTAGATTTTTTTCATTGTTTTATGCATTTGCTAGCCAAGTTCTCCTTAGTTATTAATTATTGCAATCAAAAACAAATTTGTATGTGTTGATAATTATTGACTACTTATAGAGAACGTTAGTCATCCGTGAAGTTCATTAAGCTTGTGTGTAAATGTGAGTGTGTGTGTGTGTGAATATCAGTTTGAAAATGTGGGATATGATGTGTGTGTGTACTAAACATGTAATTCCTCTCTCTCCTCAGTTCGAGAGGGTGTGGGAGAAGCTGCCAGTGAATGTGCTGGGGGATCTGGAGTACAGGGAGTTCCTGAAGCACGCCAGTGGAGCTGTTGCGATAAGGGACAAGACCACAGACCCAGAGGACATCAGTCCCCTGAAATCTGCATCACCACCACCCCCTGGGCTCATAGATATGTCACCATCACCACCATCCCCTGGGGCCATAGATAGGATGTCATCCTCCCCACCAGCTCTACAGAGGCCAAAGACTACAGGCAGCAACCTCCAACGCTCAAAGGTACAGGATCTCTCTATACATGATGCTTATCAGTTTACTCATATTCCTCCATCTTTGTATTTGATAGTCCACAGTTCTAAGTGGCGTTACAGAAGCCATCCCAGTTAGTTCTGTAAGCTCCTGGGAGTGACCAGAAGTGATATCCAAAATCTAACTAGGATGGCATCCAAATCATAATTACAATATCTTATCTCTTCTAATCTGGGACTGAAAGTAACACACATTATCAATCCCCCTGTCCTTGTCCCCCTCCCCCCAGTCGGAGGTGGGTGTGTCCAGCAGGGCCAGACGTCCGTCCACGGCGGGGAGAGAGAAGGAGGGCCCCCTGGTGGACTGTGAGGAGGTGGAGAGGAGGCTGAAGGGGGAGGTGCAGCGCTGCTGGAGGGACATTCAGAGGAGGTGCAGGGAGGAGGACAGAGAGAGAGACGGAGAGATCAGCACACGCTGCTTCCTGGGTAAAATTACCAATCACAGAGTGACATACGTACAGCGCAGCGCCTGATTCGTTATCCCCAGTCAATCATTATTTTACGTAACTTCAATTCACAATCCACCTCAAAACCATTTGATCAAAATCACTTCCATACCTGACTGTGTGTGTGTGTGTGTGACAGACATCCTGCAAAGCCTCAATGTCAGTGTGACCCAGAAGGAGCTTGATCGTCTGGCCGTAAAGTTCGACATGAGGGACAGTGGGCGCGTGTCATATCTTGACTTCCTACGTCACTTCCTCCTCAACTTGAAACCGCCAGCAGTCAGACAGCCCTTTGAGCGGCCCAAACTACCTCTCCCCACTACACCGGTACTGTTTACCCCTGTTTAACTACCTCTCCCTACTACACCGGTACTGTTTACCCCTGTTTAACTACCTCTCCCCACTACACCGGTACTGTTTACCCCTGTTTAACTACCTCTCCCTACTACACCGGTACTGTTTACCCCTGTTAAACTACCTCTCCCCACTACACCGGTACTGTTTACCCCTGTTTAACTACCTCTCCCTACTACACCGGTACTGTTTACCCCTGTTTAACTACCTCTCCCCACTACACCGGTACTGTTTACCCCTGTTTAACTACCTCTCCCCACTACACCGGTACTGTTTACCCCTGTTTAACTACCTCTCCCTACTACTCCGGTACTGTCCACCTCTGTTTAACTACCTCTCCCCACTACACCGGTACTGTTTACCCCTGTTTAACTACCTCTCCCTACTACACCGGTACTGTTTACCCCTGTTTAACTACCTCTCCCCACTACACCGATACTGTTTACCCCTGTTTAACTACCTCTCCCCACTACACCGGTACTGTTTACCCCTGTTTAACTACCTCTCCCTACTACTCCGGTACTGTCCACCCCTGTTTAACTACCTCTCCCCACTACACCGGTACTGTTTACCCCTGTTTAACTACCTCTCCCCACTACTCCGGTACTGTCCACCCCTGTTTAACTTACTGTCAATATGGGACAGAGTGCTGTATGAACATAAATGTTTTTACTGCAGAAACTGTGGTAAATTAGTATTTGGGGTTTCTCATACCACTCTTTTTTCCTTTCCCTCGCTCTTTCTCTGGTCCATTATTGACTCATTAACTATCACTTTCAATGGGGAGGGGGTCTGTGACGTAAAATGAGGGGGCGGTGGGTTGCCAGATTGTGTATACTCAACGGGGACCTCTCCCACCCTCGGGCTCTCTGCTGTCTCCTCCTTGACAACAATACTTGTCAAGTTTGGTGATTTGTGTGCTTTTGGCACAATGAGGTATGTTAATAAAAGCTTCGAAAAATGACACGCGGGTGGCCAGGTTGGAGAAGATCCCCCCCCGGGCTACTAAACATTAGCATTAAGCAGGGCCCCAAGCCTCACCAGAGTGAGTGGGTGAGAGCTTGTCTGGCAACCTGCGAGATGCAAACCATCCAAACCCCCTCTCGTACTGGCTTTGGTTCACAATTATAACCCTCATTATCTACTAACCAAACCAACCATCTGTGTTATAAATCAGAGACCTAGCCTGACGAATCGCACTGTCGTCCGCCACACACTTTAGTCTGAGACTCTGCCATCGTTGAAGTTGTTTGTGGTGACGAGGGGCATTGTACAAAACAACGTTATCAGCGATTGGATCGTCTCTAACAAATCAGAGAATCAAAGCCAATGACGGATTTTTTCAAACCGCCGCTGTACCCATGTGTGTTCTGGCTCTGGCTGAACCCATCGGTTTCTGGACCATTCAGACGGCCGCGAATGTGTTGGCATTCGGTTAAGGGTCGGAGAGGTACTCAGATCCAGACTCACTGCGGAGAGGAAACTAACGTCCGTGGGTGTGGCGTAACGTTTGGCCAGAGCAAGGAGTCTGGGTAGCCAGGCAACCAGAGACCCCCTGTGTGCTTCATGCTGGAACGGTCTTTCAGAACAAGTTCATAAAGACTGCTACTTTACTGAGTTAAACTCATCATGTAAGGTGCACAACATAGCGATATGATTGGAATGATTACATCCATGCAATTGTCTTTAAGTGTTTGTTAACGCTGTTCTGTCCTCTCTGGTCTTCTCTGGTCCGGTGTGGTCCTGATGCGGTCTGGTTGTGGTTCCCTTGCGATCCAGATGAGTGGGGGTGTTCTCAGTAGACAGTGTGTGGAAGCCATGCTGAGGCTCTATGGCCCGGTCCAGCAGTTCTGGCGCTCCTTGAGGCAAAACTTTGTTACCTTCGACCACAGCCGCAGTGGCAAAATCTCTATCAAGGAATTCAGAAAGGTATAGTCCAACAATCTACTGTTTGACCATTATTTAAAAAGCTGTTAACTAATAACACGTCACACACACACCAGATAATCCTGATTGTGTATTTCTATAGGTACTAAGGCAGTTCAGAGTGAACCTATCTGAGGAGGAATTCTTCCACCTCACCTCTTTCTTTGACAAGAACACTACGGGGAAGATCTCCTACAATGACTTCCTACAGGGCTTCCTACACTGACCTCTAACCTCTGCCCTCTAACTATGGCCTTATTGTAGGCTCCTGTGAAGGTTTAGCTAGTTATCACTGATAAATCCGTCCATATTGATCACTATAATTTCACTGCACCACTGAGTGAAGGAGGGATACACAGAATTATTACAAAATCATGTCATGTAAATTAAAACATATAAAGTGATGTATTATATAAAATATGTATTTGAAGGTTTTCTCCCAATATCTTCCCCTGGCATGTCTACATCTTTTTCTCCCTCTAGCATACCGATTTATCTCTCCGCTGTATGACTTTATGATACTGATTGCTTTCCGAACCAAACCCAACCAAATAAAGTGCTTTTGAATGATGTACGGACGCTGCAACACGCAGGGGGACTGTCTTTGTTCCCATCTGACGGGAAACGAAATGGATGACAAGGAGAAGGAGAGGGCGTTTTGTCATTCATGAGATAGACGGCATCACCGTTGCAAGACAGAACCCAGAGAGAGAGAGAGAGATCATTATCTAAATAATCTACAGAAAGATGGAGAGAGAGTGAACAACCGAAAGGGCCAATGAAGATGGAGTGTGAGACCATGGAAAGATAGAGGGAGGGATAGAAGGAAAATAAAGAGAGAGAGGAGATGGGAGTCTATATGATAGGTACTGTATTAATGGTGTAAAGCGAAAAGCCATCCGCAAATAAATTACCCCATCTCCTCCGGGATTACTAATGTAATTATTTGAACGAGGGTTCTCATTAGAATGTGCAGAGGTGTGGAAGAACCAAGCTATCAAATGAGAGATGAGGAAACCCAGGTTTAGACACTGGAAATGAACTCTGGTCCCGGCTCACATAATTGATATGAGACACAGATACGTTTGATTGGTGCAAAAGAGCCAAGCTGAAAAAGAAACAATCACCACACTTTTTTTGCCACAGAACAAAAGAAAGGAGGAAAACTTACACAAAGAAAGAGTGTGGGGAAGAAAAGGAGGGATGATCCATTGGTCACAGATAAGGTTTAATTCAATTTGTGTAGATAATCTCTCAGAAAACCAGGTAGTTTTAAGAAAGGTATTTTACATTTACAGAGTTGTCTCCAGGGGCAACACATTATACAATACCATTCTAAAATGGTTGGATTTTTCTTCTTTTCACATGAAAAAATATTGTACATCATTAAAGCAATAAAAAATCCCAATAGTTAGTATATCCCAAACAATGGTAACAACGATATACAATACAAGCAGATTGTCATCAGAAGTTATTGGATTCAGAACAGCATGCCCCAAGGAACGAACAAGAAATACAACAGCAAAACTTGAGTTTTCAAAGAAAACAGGAAATACAGAATACAGCTATCGAGGAACAGTGCATAAAAAGTGAGACATTTCAAAGTTATGGTTGAAAGAGAATAGTAAGAAATGCCCCAAAACAAACAGACATTTCCCCCTACAGAAACCTTTAAAAGAAAAGAAGATGATACAGACAATGACTCCCCCCCTCGTTTAAGCATGTTCTCAGAATGCTTACCCCCTGGCCCTATCCACACGCACACAGGTATACGCACACATACACACACACATACAGTATTCACACACACTTATCTGTAAACATTCTATCCTAGTCTTTGTATTCCTACAACAGCCCACTAGTCTGCCCCATTAAAACATAACCCAGCTAGCACAATGTGCAGAACAGCAGTGAAACACCAGTGACCCTGGGAATAAAACGTAGCCAGAGGGGATGTTCATATATAATGTCTGAGAGCAGAGAGATCAAACAGGGATGTAGTCTTGTTATGCTAACCACACTTTGAGCTCAGCTAGCCAACCAAAGACTTTGGCTGCCAGACGAGCAGAGGAAGGACGCTCATTCACAAGTGCTTCAGAAAGATAAAAAATTAACCCTTTTTACGCAGACAACTGCTTGACAACATGAAAGAGTTAATAATAGCTACACGGGTTGTGGGTAACCCCGTGCACTCAAAAAAATTATATTTAATTTAGAGCTGTTTAAGTAGTGGCCAGAACACATGTTGGGTTACTTTGACAAAGCCAGTTGGGTTGCATGAATGACCCAACATGTTGGGTTGTTGGGATTACCCAAACATTGGTTAATGTAACCATCAGTTGGGTATTTTTTACTCTCATGCTGGGTTGACCTAGCATCTGGGTCTTTTTTAATGTAACCCTTAGGTTATTTTCAGGAGGCGTGGTTTATTAGGGGCGTGGTTTTCAGCTAGCTCTTATTGGCCACCCGTGAGAGTAAATGTCATTCCTGTACATCATTTTAAATGTACATACTGCAAATTTAAATGTCAATAACATGCTTTTCACACATTCTTTTGTAATGTTAAGATGATTTATTATAAGGTATACCATCTTACTGCCTAATAAGGTATACCACCTTATTGTATCCCAACAATGGGATTTACGTAGGTTTTAGGGAACTTATACACTTCTGTAAGTGTCGTTGAAGCTACAAAATGTTAAATGTTTGACCTTAATATGTCATAACTATGCAACAGAACAGATGAATACGAATGACATTTACTCACATGGGTGGTTAAAAATAACTATCTGAAAGCCACGCCCCTACTAAACTACACCTCCAGTCTTCTGACCTGACCTGCTGGGTCATATCTCAATAACCCAGCATCAATAACTCTGCAGTTTTTAAAGAAAACAACTCAGCAGTTGAGTCAACCAAACAACCCAGCATTTTTTAGAGTGTAACATAGTGCAGATATTTTTTTACAGTAATAAGCATTTATTAGCCTATATAAGAAAGAACTGAACTTAGAATAAAATGTAAACATTGTTTGCACTGGCTCTTTTTTTAACAACACACACATATTTAACAACATTTGAAGTAATCCTTGATTGCTAACATGTTTTTACAATGACAGGTGATGTAGATTTACAGTTCCAACTTCTTGATCAGTTACGGTACATTAGGCCTACACCTCATAGTCATCCACTAAGAGTTCAACGTTCATTCCCATGATACATCTCTCCCAGAAAGGGCACCATGGAGCAGTGAGAACATTCCAGACACCGCTGCTTCTGTACAGGGTCGGGAGCAAACACATTTGCCAATCTGCTCTGTTGGTTATTACGTATTTCCAGTATTCCGCACTCGGAATCAAAATCTTGCAGGCTTCCCGGCCGGTGACCTCGGAAATAAACTTGTCAGGATCACGGCACATGAGCCAGAGATGAGAGGATGAGCTGATTACACATGCAACGAAGGATAGAGGGGGAAGAAGGACAGAGGGGGAAAAACAGAAGAGGCTTACTGAGAGTTGTAATGAGACCCAGGGGAGTGGTGTCAACACGTTTGACACCTATACTCACACACAGCCCGTGGCAGAGACCTCCCGCTGCCCTCACACACACTTTGATCTCACACACACACACAAACCACCATGCCCAAGGCCTGAGAGAAAGAGAGAGAGAGAGAGATAGAGAGAGAGAGAGAGAGAGAGAGAGAGGGTGGAGAGTGAAACTAGAGGTGCAGAGAAAAAGAGGGATCAAGAGAAAAAGGGATGAGGGGAAAGCAGTGTTTTAATCTGCAGTGCAGGAAGTGTGGTATCAGAGTACTGTCAGGGGTATCCTTTCTGTGCTGGCAAACAGCTCCACAAAGTCAAAAATGGGCATTGGGTTAATGTTCTGATACCCTACTGGTAAGTGTTCAATCACTCCTCAGGGAAGGTCTCAAATGAAGGGTGGACCACAATGTCACAATGTCAAAACGTCACCACTGAGCAACTTCCACTGGTGACTTAACAGAGTCCTCTATGAGGAACAAGAGAGAATGAGAGTTATCCAGTGTCTTCTTCTGAGAGAAAGACTGTGAGTTCAAACAGTGACACAGGAGACACTGTTACCCCTGTCCTCTTCTCTATCTGACAGCCAGGTCAGATTGTCAGTGCAGTAGAAGTGCAACAGAAGATTTACAGATTAATGCTGACATGTTCATATGAGGCATCTGGGGTCTGTCTTTTGCCTTACTTTAGAGTTTGCAGGAGCTTTTGTTGAAATAAAGGAATGACAGTACATACAATAACATGAATGGATTTGCTAAGTGAGGATTTGCAATGGCGCCTGTCTATTTAGACACACACATCGTCCATCACTTGGGCATGTGTGTGTGTTGTGCCACACACACACACACACACACACACACACACACACACACACACACACACACACACACACACACACACACACACACACACACACACACACACACACACACACACTCAGCATCCATTAGAGCCTTGAATATATACAGTACACCACCACACCTGGCCTTCACCCTCACCTACCTGCCTTCCCACCACTAGGCTCCTGATTGGAGGGGGGCTCAGCAGGGCGGGGCTTCTCTAGTCATGTGGTCCTGGTGGGATTGGGCAGGTCGAAGACGATGGGCGGGTTCATGGGCTGGAAGTTGACGGTGCAGGCCGAGGCGTTGACGAACGTGGTGGTGCCGTCTGTCATCATACCATAACCTGGAGGAGGTAGAGGAGAGAGGAAGGGAGCTGACTGTTAGAGAGGGAGAGAAAGACAGACTGTGACAGTAACACTCATTTGTTCATTGACTTCTTTACACTCTCTCTACATTTCCCTTTATTGACAGAACTAGCCACATCTAACTCTGATAGCGGCGACTGCATCTCGTTTGACATGTAGCAAATGTTTTACAGGTGAGATACTTTCTGCTTTTTCGATCACTCAGAATGAACTGGTCTGATGTAGAGAATTTGTGACAAATGACAAAAGCTACAATTCCTTTTCTCTCCCTTCTTCCATGCTCCCAATCTATCTCAGTCACTCAGATCCACACGCAGGGCTAAATATGGCCTGTTCCTCCCTGTGTGAATCTGATTTAGGTACCAATCTGGTCCTCTCCGAAGGGGCTATGGTGCTCCAGGGGACACACGCTGACCTGCTAACCCCAAAATAGAATCTCTCAGCCTGGAGACAAGGCCTCCAAGTCCCCCTGGCCTGGATGAGATACTGCAGTACCACTTACAGTATAATATATGACTAGAATTAAATACAGCCTCATTGCAAGAATCCATAAACGAGTCATAATGATGTATTCCAAAGACCTTGACCTACAAGATCAATAATCTGATTTAAATATGTAGGCTTGTGTAGCAGTATGAGAAACCTCATTCATACAGAATGAAAGTGTGTATGTGTGTGTGTGTGGGTGTGTACCTTCGTGGATGTGTCCGAACACGTGCAGCTTGGGCTGTACTCTCCTCTGGACAGTGTTGAGCAGCTCCATACAGCCCACCCGCTGCATCTTCTTAGGAACCCAGTCCAGGAACCCTACACAGAGACAGCAACACAACACATGTCAATAACCACATAGGAAACACTGGTGATATAACATATGGACACATACTACACCCCGTATACACATCACTCCACAATACTATAATGCGCTAGTCCAGAAGCCCTGTAGAGAATGGAGAAGACTCACACACACACACACACACATTCTGCTACACACACCGCTGCACTCTGCTACACACAGTGACACGGGTGAGAGAAAGACTGATTTAGTGCCACTTCAACAGGAAGCATTCTGCTGAGTCTATAGAAACACTATCGGGACTGGTCTATCTTGTGCCATGCACACGTTGGTGGTGGATGGCGTGACACACCCTCATACACAAAGTGCTTTGAAAGCTAGTGAAAAGCTCGAAATAAGTAAACGCAATTTGACTAAAAACCCATTGGGTAACTTTACAAGTCTCTGGAGACTTGTAGGTCTCCATTTCTGGACACTCAACTAATTCTCTGCTTGTTTTAAAGCAGCTGGTGAGTGAACAGCTTTTATACAGATGTTTCTCTCCTGTGTAACTTCCTCCTCAGCACTAGATAAAAAGAGGCCATATTTCTCCTCTCCCCCATCTCCGTTCCATCGCTTTATCGCACCCCATAAAAGACGAGGGGTTTTGCCGCAGTGCGAACGAACGGTGTCTCTCGCTCTTTTTCTCGGGTCACCTTTCATCTAGCCCTCGCTTTCTGTTGTATCTTTCTCTTCCTCTCTCTCTAGACTGACGGTCTCTCTGTAGTTCTCTGTCCCTCGCTCTCTCCTTCTCTTGCTCTCTGTATTCTCCCCCACCCCTTTCTCCCTCTCCTCCCCAGCCTCCTCTCTCTCGCTCTGTCTCTCCTTCTTCCCAAACCTCTTTCTCCCTCTCCTCCTCTCAATCCCTCTCTTTGTCTCTCCCTCTAATAGGCATTAGTGGCCCGCTGTAGATGCTCCATATGCCGGTGGCTTATGAGGAGAGGGGAGCTGGAGACACTTGGCTAAACTGAACGGAAAATAACTCCCTGTGTTTAGAGGCGAGACGCCACGCAGCAGCCACAGAAATCAATCACACACACTCGTCTGAGCATCTCCCAGCTGCAGCAGGAGATGGGCTGTGAAAGTGTGTGTGTACGTTATGCAAATGTGTATGTAAGTGTGGGTAGATATTTACACGAGGATGATAACAGGAATAAATTACAGATTATTCAAAAATAATGACTTATTTGACAGTCTATCAAAGCATGTGCGTGTGTGACTGTGTGCATATGTGCGTGTGTATGGAACGTGTGTGCGGTGACGTCTCATGATTGTGTCCCCCAGGTGTAATGTCTCCCTCACCCAGTGGGGGGCAGTGTGTGACCAGTATGTCGGTGGAGTCGGGGATCTGGTTCCACTTGTCCAGCAGAGCCTGACCTCTTGGCAGGTTGAACCCCCAGCCATAGTACCATGGCTGCCTGGCTCAGAGAAAGAGAGAGGAGAGAGATTAATACAGTATATCATATCAACTGTCAACACAGTCACCCATCAGATCATCATCTCTAATAAGGTTGAGCCCTGCTGGGGAGAGATTAACAGCCAAAATGGCACTTAACCTCTGAACCTCAATCATCTGCTCTGACAAATCAAAGACTACTGCTGCCACGTACAAAGTGCAACAGCATAAATTAGACAGAACCTTAGAGACGCAGGCAGAAAGCTCTAAGCTACAAAACCTCACAGCCTCAACATTAAACATGAACATCCGCTTGATTCAACAGTCGGCATTGGAGCCTTCCAGGACGGGAGGGGAAAAGAGAAGAGAGAAAAGAAGAGGAAGAGAGGGACTTGACAGCTGGGTCCGTGTCCCTTCACTTTGATAGCGGACGCCTCTGGTGTGTGAGTGACGGTGGAGAAATTAACATGTCACTAACAATGAGTCCTCAGATCCATCTTCCTCTGTACCGTAAGGCGAGCCACGCGTGTGTAACCACGTTGACGCCGCCGTTAGCTCTCGTACCGCCGGCTTTTTTTAATTTGCAGAGAGCAGTCACTGGAAAAGCCAACTTTTATCGGCGCCACGCCGCTCGTCGCTTCAGTGGAACGTCAGATGGAGGGTGTTTTATCATTTCCTGCCCGTCTGTGTATGTATGCAAGCGAGTGTGTGTGTGTGTGTGTGTGGGGGCGCACACACATGTACACACACATACACATACTTAATTAAAGAGACCTAGTGGTATAATACAGCAGGATACATTTGGTGAATGTCCCAACCCTGGGGTCACTGCCTGAGAGAGGTTAAGGAGACAGAGTGAGAGATGCATCATGGGAAACGCTGTCCCACTTCAGCTTGAATTTACTCCACTAAAATTCCATCACTACAGGACATCAGAGCCTATACACTTGATGAAACATCTGAAGTTCCCAGTGAACACAATTTCAATCATTTACACATTGAATTTTAAAAGGTTTAAATTGGCCTGAGCATATTAATTGGTCCGGTTAAATATTAATGTCTGTCTTAACATGGATGTCTCAATTAAAATGAGATGAGCTGCCAGTCTCATCTGTGTTCCAAATGGCACCCTATTCCCTAGTACTTTTGACCAGAGCTGTATTGGGAATAGAGTGACATTTGAGACGCCAACCATCCATCCCCTCTTCATATCTGAATGGAGAGATGAAGAACAAGTGAGAGATGAGAGACGGAGGAAAAGCACTTTTCTCTGGTAATCGCTATTGGACTGTAATTTCCCTAACAGAGGATTAGATAAAGCGAGAGAGAGAGAGAGAGAGAGAGAGAGAGAAGGGGAGATGAGAAAGAATTAAGGGGCTATTGAGAGAGACATGGAGATGGAATGAGATAGAGATGAAGGGAATGAGAGAGAAGAGTGAGTTTGTACATTATGTAAATACTTGCATTTCTTCTTTTTGTTCCCACTTCCAACTCATCTCAAGTTAAAAGTCTGGGATTTTCTACCACTAGGGCCAAAATCACATGCTATACAGTATCTAGCATGCTAGCAGATACCCATACTGCCCTACCAAGCAAAAAGGCAGTATCTGCTCATATCATGGAACTGAGAAAATGGTGGTTTCACAGTAACTTATTGCAGTTACTACTAATATGACCCCCATTTTCTCCAAAACACAATACAACCAATGCAGTATACTTGTCCACATGATTAAGCATGTATTTAATGTAGCAAAAATTACATTAATTCATTTTCAACCAAATTAGCAGTTACTGCGTTTTTGCTTGGTAGGGCAGCATAGACTTCCAGTCATTGCGCTAACGCTAGTTAGCATAGGATCGCGATACTACCACCAACTACCTTGATACTGGACACAGACATAAAAATGGTATCTACGAGTGTACCTGACTCTGAAAGTGCCCCTAAAAGTGTACAGGCCTCCCGGGTGTGCAGTGGTTAAGGGTGCTGTACTGCAGCGTCAGCTGTGCCACCAGGGTTTGCGCCCAGGCTCTGTCGTAACCGGCCGCGACCGGGAGGTCCGTGGGGCGACGCCCAATTGGCCTAGCGTCGCCCGGGTTAGGGAGGGGTTGGCCGGTAGGGATATCCCTGTCTCATCGCGCACCAGCGACTCCTGTGGTGGGCCGGGCAGAGTGCGCACTAACCAAGGTTGCCAGGTGCATGGTGTTTCCTCCGACACATTGGTATGGCTGGCTTCCGGGTTGGATGCGCGCTGTGTTAACAAGCAGTGCGGCTTGGTTGGGTTGTGTATTGGAGGACGCATGACTTTCAACCATCGTCTCTCCCGGGAGTTGTAGCGATGAGACAAGATAGTAGCTACTAAACAATTGGATACCACGAAATTGGTGAGAGAACGGGGTAAAATTCCCCCCAAAAAAGAAAATGCACCTGACTCTGAAAGTGTACCTGCACCTGACTCTGAAAGTGTACCTGCACCTGACTCTGAAAGTGTACCTGCACCTGACTCTGAAAGTGTACCTGCACCTGACTCTGAAAGTGCACCTGACTCTGAAAGTGCACCTGACTCTGAAAGTGCACCTGACTCTGAAAGTGTACCTGCACCTGACTCTGAAAGTGTACCTGCACCTGACTCTGAAAGTGTACCTGCACCTGACTCTGAAAGTGTACCTGCACCTGACTCTGAAAGTGTACCTGCACCTGACTCTGAAAGTGTACCTGCACCTGACTCTGAAAGTGTACCTGCACCTGACTCTGAAAGTGTACCTGCACCTGACTCTGAAAGTGTACCTGCACCTGACTCTGAAAGTGTACCTGCACCTGACTCTGAAAGTGCACCTGCACCTGACTCTGAAAGTGCACCTGCACCTGACTCTGAAAGTGCACCTGCACCTGACTCTGAAAGTGTACCTGCACCTGACTCTGAAAGTGCACCTGACTCTGAAAGTGTACCTGCACCTGACTCTGAAAGTGTACCTGCACCTGACTCTGAAAGTGTACCTGCACCTGACTCTGAAAGTGTACCTGCACCTGACTCTGAAAGTGCACCTGACTCTGAAAGTGTACCTGCACCTGACTCTGAAAGTGTACCTGCACCTGACTCTGAAAGTGTACCTGCACCTGACTCTGAAAGTGCACCTGACTCTGAAAGTGTACCTGCACCTGACTCTGAAAGTGTACCTGACTCTGAAAGTGTACCTGCACCTGACTCTGAAAGTGTACCTGCACCTGACTCTGAAAGTGCACCTGACTCTGAAAGTGTACCTGCACCTGACTCTGAAAGTGTACCTGCACCTGACTCTGAAAGTGTACCTGCACCTGACTCTGAAAGTGTACCTGCACTTGACTCTGAAAGTGTACCTGCACCTGACTCTGAAAGTGTACCTGCACCTGACTCTGAAAGTGCACCTGCACCTGACTCTGAAAGTGCACCTGACTCTGAAAGTGTACCTGCACCTGACTCTGAAAGTGTACCTGCACCTGACTCTGAAAGTGCACCTGACTCTGAAAGTGCACCTGACTCTGAAAGTGCACCTGACTCTGAAAGTGTACCTGCACCTGACTCTGAAAGTGTACCTGCACCTGACTCTGAAAGTGTACCTGCACCTGACTCTGAAAGTGTACCTGCACCTGACTCTGAAAGTGCACCTGACTCTGAAAGTGCACCTGACTCTGAAAGTGCACCTGACTCTGAAAGTGTACCTGCACCTGACTCTGAAAGTGTACCTGCACCTGACTCTGAAAGTGTACCTGCACCTGACTCTGAAAGTGCACCTGCACCTGACTCTGAAAGTGCACCTGACTCTGAAAGTGTACCTGCACCTGACTCTGAAAGTGTACCTGCACCTGACTCTGAAAGTGCACCTGACTCTGAAAGTGCACCTGACTCTGAAAGTGCACCTGACTCTGAAAGTGTACCTGCACCTGACTCTGAAAGTGTACCTGCACCTGACTCTGAAAGTGTACCTGCACCTGACTCTGAAAGTGCACCTGCACCTGACTCTGAAAGTGCACCTGACTCTGAAAGTGTACCTGCACCTGACTCTGAAAGTGTACCTGCACCTGACTCTGAAAGTGCACCTGACTCTGAAAGTGCACCTGACTCTGAAAGTGTACCTGCACCTGACTCTGAAAGTGTACCTGCACCTGACTCTGAAAGTGTACCTGCACCTGACTCTGAAAGTGTACCTGCACCTGACTCTGAAAGTGTACCTGCACCTGACTCTGAAAGTGCACCTGACTCTGAAAGTGCACCTGACTCTGAAAGTGTACCTGCACCTGACTCTGAAAGTGCACCTGACTCTGAAAGTGCCCCCCAAAAAAGAAAGTGTACCTGACTCTGAAAGTGCACCTGACTCTGAAAGTGTACCTGCACCTGACTCTGAAAGTGCACCTGACTCTGAAAGTGTACCTGCACCTGACTCTGAAAGTGCACCTGACTCTGAAAGTGTACCTGACTCTGAAACTTAATTCCAGGAAAAACCCTGACACAAAAATGAAAGAATATAATACTAACATCTCTTCTACATAAATAGGATTTGACCAGGAAATTGAACTAGTGTTTTTTGGTGCAGTTAGGAAGGAGAATTGGGGACGTGCTCAGCATATTAAAGACTGTTAATACCCAAGGTTTGTTACGGATATGAAAAAAAAGGAAACAGATGTTTGAGTTAGAGCGCTGGATCCCTAGGCGTCATCTAGGGGCAAAGCAAAGCACACTGGGAAAAAAACAATAGCATCAAAATCACTACTTTCATTTGATGTGATTCTTTCCCCCCTTTCTTTTCTGAAGCAAGAGAGAGAGACTGACACACACACACACAGAGAGAGAGAGAGACAGACAGAGACAGAGAGAGAGGGAGAGAGAGGGAGAGAGAGAGAGAAAGAGACACAGACAGAGAGAGACAGACAGAGAGGCAGAGAGAGAGAGACAGAGAGCGACAGAGAGAAGGAGAGAGAGAGACAGAGACAGAGAGAGGTGGAGACTGACAGAGACAGACAGCAAGAGACAGACAGCGAGAAAAAGACAGCCAGAGACAGACAGTGAGAGACAGAAAGCGAGAGACAGAGAGACTGAGACAGAGAGACAGGGTGATTGTGTCATGTTTACCCAAAACACCACTTTACCCAACAGGGTAATATTATAGAAGGTTTGAAAACAAATAAGAGATCAGTATCGGGCTTGGTAATGTGTGTGTGTAACAATTTCAGTGTGAGTGTGTGTGTATTTGTTTCTCCATTCAGAAGCTTAATGATATCATTGGAGAAAGCCATGAATGATTAACGAATCAGGCAGTGCTGAGGGGCGTGAGGCGTTAACCACACACACACACTTTGGTTAACTTCACAGTCGTTAGGAAGAAAAACAGCACGCCAAAAGAGGAATTTTAAATCTAAATCAGTTCCAGACTTGTCCTGAGGTCTAGAGAGGAACAGGCTTGGTGAGAAATAGAGAAAGAGAGACAAAAGAGAGGGAGATGGTTTTAGTGATGTTGTGAGACACGGGAAAAGAGAGCGGTAGAGAAAGGGAGGTGAAGAAAAACAGAGAGAGCACACAGAAGAGAGTGGTATCTAGACAGTACAGAGCTAGTCTGGGTTCTCTCTATATATCTTTTGACAAAAAGTATGAAGAGACGCAGAATAGGAAGATGGAAAAGATGCTGAGAGAGGGGGGCAACCAGAGAGACAGCTAATAAATGTGTGTATGCTATAGGAGTGTGTGTGTGTTCATTTCAAGTTTTCTATTTCTCAGAGAAGCCGAGTGGATGCAGTCACACCCCATCATCATCACCTCAGCTTGAGTTAATTAAGACAAACTGTCGACTTAACGACCCTAATAACAGCCTGGAAGGGGAGGAAAACACACAAACACACACACACTGAGTCACGACATACACTCTGCTTGTGTGCTCTTATTAGACTGAGTGTATGTGCGTGTACTGTATACGTGTATGAGTGTATACAGTGTGCACACCTGGGTAATACTAAAGGGGGTTGCTGTGCTGTCACTCGTCACTCCTAAGAGCTGAGATCTTCTTATTAAACTCCCTGCCTCCCCGCACCACTTGACGTGTGTCTCCGTACATGACCACCCCTCCCCCCACCCCCCTCGCTAACCTCGTTAAGAGCCTGTTTCAATTAAAAGTGTTCTGGGGTGGGAGAGGTCCGTTGGGACTCCACTGCTCAGATAGAGGTCAACAGAGCTGCTTAGAGATGCTATTAGCGTCTTCCTGTTCTCATTTACTCATTCACTAGCCTGGAGGCTAGGTGGGCTAGTTCAAACACAGGCTACTGACTGTTAACACTGCTTCCTATTACTGGGTAATTACACACAAACAATACATTCTACTCTGAGGGAACTTCTCTCTGTCAGTATTAGATACTAGTAAATACTGCTAGGTACTCTATGTCCTCTGACTGTCTGATATCTCCTATTGTCCTCTTTGTTTAGTCTACTCCATGAGCCAGTGAGGAGCCATTTTAAAATGAGTCAGTTCTCTCTATCGTACAGAATAGGATTAAAATCTTTCAATAGGACAGTTATAAATTAATTTACACACACACACACACACACACACACACACACACACACACACACACACACGTGCGCTGGTACATGGAAGCATGAGAGAGTTTGACTCCAAGAAGACGCTATTTCATGTTACAGAGAAATACGTTACTTTCTCTTATCCATTATTAATCCAACTCTAAACCTTTCTCAGCGCACACTATTCTCCCTCCCACACACAATGGTTAATGTACAGACTTTGATGTTTAATCACGACTACCACACACACAAGCCAGTCCACCCGGCAAGATTGATCCTCACAGCAGGACTACTCAGACAGAGGGAGGGATGGAGGGAGAGAGAAGGGGAAGGGGAGGGAGAGGGACAGGGAGAGGGAGAAGAGAGGGACGGACAACGACACTGATGCAGAGAGAGAAGGAGATTGAAAGAGAGAGAAAGAAAGGGAGTGGGATAGAGGGGAAATATGAGATGGGGAAGGAGAGAGAGAATGCTGAAAGGCAGAGTACTGTATATCTGACTGACAGTATGGAGGATAAGAAATGTGACAGGGCCCAGCCCAGCCTGCAGTAACAGAAAGGTAGCTGGTTCGAATCAGCCGTTCTGCCCTGGAGCAAGGCTGTTAACCCCCGATGGTGTCGATTAAAGGCAGGCCCCTACACCTCTGATTCAGAGGGGTTAAATGTGGAAGACACATTTCGGGTTGAATGCATGCAGTTGTGCAACTGACTAGGTATCCCCCTTTCCCTGTGTGAGCTACAGAACAGTCCTTACTTCAACACCCCCGTACCCTCCCGTTCTTCCTGTCACCATCTTGTCCTTATTTAATCTTTCATTCTCCTTCTTCATTTTATCTATCCACGTACCATCTATTCCTCCTATGTTTCTGTCATCTAGTGAGCCCACTCTCTCACTCCCTCTCTTCCTGTCTAATCTCACCTCTCCACCTCTTTACCTCCAACTGCCCCCATCCCCACTTCCCCTCTCTCTGTGGAGAGGCAGATTGGGGACATATTGGCCCTCAGCGTGACTTATGTAACACCCAGCAGGTTCAGGAGGAACCGAGGAGCACCGGGCTGACACACACACACACACACACACACACACACACACACACACACACACACACACACACACACACACACACACACACACACACACACACACACACTCAAAATTCGGAAAGAAATATGAACACACACAAGACACCGAAACAGGGAGACTGTATCAGTAAATGTTGACCCACGTGAAATCAAGCAATGCTGTTTGTAGTCAGTCTCTCCTTCCATCTTTCCCCCTCTCAGCACCTGTGTGTGTGTCTCTGTAATGGCTTAATTGCAGGTGACTGGTGAGCGCGGTAATGGTCTAAGCACTGGATGGGTGGAGGATTAGGTGACGGACTACCACCGAGCTCTCATCCACTAAACACAGTACAGTCACTGAGCTACACCAGTCAATGTCTGGCCCTGGGGCTGACACACAAACACACACCTGCACAACTCCCTCTGAGCTGATATACACGTTTTGATATACACAGATACACCCCCCCTACAGCAGTAGCCTCAGAGTGTCCAACCATCCTGATGAAACTGGAGCAGACCAAGGTGGCGTCGCAGAGCCCATCTGTGACAGAGTGCAGGGATATCTGCCCACACACACACACACACACACACACACACACACACACACACACACACACACACACACACACACACACACACACACACACACACACACACACACACACACACACACACACACACACACACCAACCAAGCCTCATCAACAAAACAGTGATGGATACAGAGACACTTGTCTTGTGTGAAGTCTGAAAGGCCTGGTTCTCTGGACCAGTAGCAGTCAGCCTCACAGCTGTGCTCATTCACAGCTTCACACTCATCAGCAGCACCAGCACACAACCCAAGAACCCCCACCACCTCCAATGTTAGGTTTAAAGCCAGGCATGTTCTTATAGGGTTTTCTCAAAGGAGAGCATATATTCTGTCTATAAAAACCTTATCTTTATTGAACTAGAAGCAGCACACAACAATATTATACAGCTGTGAAGCTGCCTGTACATTTCCTATTGAAAATCTACATTTCTTTATCAAATCAAGCTGGTTTCATCCATTCCCACAGCGAGCCCCGTCAATGAAGAGCAGCTGCTGTCTAAACCAACCACTAACCCTCACCTCCCCCCATAAATCCCAGAGCTCCCACCTGTGTTTGTCACCCCTCCCTCCCTCCCATGTCTACTCCTCCACTGTGTCATTAATTCTGCTTGTTTGGTGAAATGCTGAAACATTGTTCCCACCGCCCCTCACATACACACACACACACACACACACACACACACACACACACACACACACACCCACACACACACACACACACACACACACACACACACACACACACACACACACACACACACACACACACACACACACACACACACCTGGCAGGTCTCTGTCTCCCTATAGACTGATGTTTCCCACATTTAATAAAATGCAGGCAGACTTCCTCGATGAGGGATGGAGGGAATTAGGAGAGGAGAGGAGAGGAGAGGAAAACATAGGGGGAAGAGAAAGATATTATATACTGTAGGGAGAAGGAGAGACCGATAGACAAAGACAAAAAAGAGAACAATGAATTAGAAATGGAAAAAAAGAGTGATACAGACATACCACCAGATAGATAAAGAAAGAAAAACGAGACAGACAGAGAGAGAGAGAGAGAGAGAGAGAGAGCAACAGAGAGACTGATGCGTAGGGTTAGTGACAGATGAATAGATGTCTCTTGTTCCTGCTCTCCTCTCTTCCTCTGTCCCTCTCTTCCTCTCCCTCTCTCGCCTGCCTGCTGCTGTTCCTCTGTAATCAAGTTGGATGTCAGAAAAGACAAACGCATCCCTGCCCTCCCTCACTTTCCTCTCCTCCATGCCCCCCCCCCCTTTTTTAGAAACAGTTAGGAAAAGTACGGATCAGCAGAAACTAGCCCAGTCAGAATCTCAGAGGAAACCGTGTTTGATCAGGGACAGAGCCTCTCACACACGTCTCTCCTATACCTGTGCTATAGCTTACACAGCGTACGCTTCACAATTGAAGCGTGGACTTTAATGCGGGACTTAAAGTGGGACTTTAATGCATTAAAGTGGGACTAGTAGTTAAACAGACACATGACTTTGAATGAACTTAACACAACAGAATATGACATCTGGGTCGTTCACTATCGTATTATCACTAATATTTCTGGTGTTTTACATCGCACCATAAAGCAGCAAGGGAAGCTCTGAAACTAAATCAGGCTAAAAGCATTTCTTCCCGTATTAACCCGAGAGAACGAGGAAGGAACACTTTTATTGACAATGTTTCAGCAATTTACTGCCCTTTTTCAAATAAGTATTTTAACCATGAATTTACAAGTTACAATACAGTTGCCAATACAATCTCAAGCAATATGCAGTAAACAGAATTATATCACCCTCTCTACCTAATCAATAGACTAAAGGTCGACCGATTATGATTTTTCAACGCTGATACCGATACTTGGAGGACCAAAAAAAGCCGATACCGATTAATCGGCCGATTTTATTTATTATAATTTATTATAATTATAATTACAACAATACTGAATGAACACTTATTTTAACTTAATATAATACATCAATAAAAATCTATTTAGCCTCATATAAATAATGAAACATGTTCAATTTGGTTTAAATAATGCAAAAACAAAGTGTTGGAGAAGTAGAAGTGAAATATGTGCCATGTAAAAAAACTAACGTTTGAGTTCCTTGCTCAGAACATGAGAACATATGACAGTTGGTGGTTCCTTTTAACATGAGACTTCAATATTCACAGGTAAGAGGTTTTAGGTTGTAGTTAATATAGTATTTATATGACTATTTCTCTCTATACCTTTTGTATTTCATATACTTTTGACTATTGGATGTTCTTATAGGCACTATAGTATTGCCAGTGTAACAGTATAGCTTCCGTCCCTCTCCTCGCCCCTACCTGGGCTTGAACCAGGAACACATCGACCACAGCCACACTCGAAGCAGCGTTACCCATCGCTCCACAAAAGCCACGGCCCTCTGCAAGAGGAATAACTACTCCAAGTCTCAGAGCCAGTGACGTTTGAAACGCTATTAGAGTGCACCCCGCTAACTAGCTAGCCATTTCACATCGGTTACACCAGCCATTTGGCTGATAGGCTTGAAGTCATAAACAGCGCTGTGCTTGCGAAGAGCTGCTGGCAAAACGCACGAAAGTGCTGTTTGAATGCTTACGAGCCTGCTGCTGCCTACCATAGCTCAGTCAGACTGCTTTATCAAATCATAGACTTAATTACAACATAACACACAAGATGGCGTAGCAGTAAGTCGTCCTGTCGTGTCGTGTCCCTTGTATATATCGTTTCTTTTTCGTTTTTTTACATATTTTTCTAAGCATATCTCTTTAAAAACATTTTGCTAAACCTAAGCTTCCAATACTCTCCTGCAACCCGCCTCACCCAATGTAGCTATTTTTCCTAAAGTATTTATATTTACTTCGGAACCGGAACCCCTCAACTGAAGCTAGCCAGCTAACCACCAGCTGTGCTAGCGGTCTTCAGCTAACCGGTCATCAGCTAACCTTTTAGCTCGGAAAGCTCTCGCCAGTTTGAACAACGCGACTCTAACCAGAGCATAACGGACCTATTTATTTTTCATCCCCGGATTCATCCCCGGATTCCCACCGCAAACGGAACATTTCTCAGCTGGATCTTCACAACTAGCTATCTAGCTAAACCGCAACCCCGGACGATTACTCCTGGCTAGCGTTTCCACCCACTTAGCTTGAAGCTAGCCCGGCCAGCGCACCTGTGCTACCACCGTAGCATACTCCTGGGCTACAATACCCGGGCCCACGACCGGTCTATCGATGTCACCGCATGAATAAGGAATAAACAGACTCACCCCATCGCGACGTCCCCCAAAGGCTAACTCTCTAGCCCTCGCTATCTCCCTGCTTGCTAATTAGGCCTGCTAACTGCTAGCTTGTCCAGCTCCGGTCCGCTAACTGGTACCTTGTTTAGCCCGGGCCTACAAACTGTTAGCTTGTTAGCACAGGCCTGCTAACCGTCTGAATCGCCGCGTCCCAAACACTCACTGGATCCATATTTACTTTCTATCTCTTTTTGATTTTTAACTTGTTTATACCTTCCGGAAACCTGCCTCACCCAATGTGATACGGAATCGCTATTATTTTTAATTTTTTAGTACACACTCAAGAACCCCCAGAAGCTAACCAGCTAACTAGCTACAAGCTATTTAGTCATTGTTAGTTTTTTTAACCTGGATAACACTCGCCAGTCCAGCTTCCCTGCCCCATCCACCGCTGCCCCCTGGACACTGATCTCTTGGCTACATAGCTGATGCACGCTGGACTGTCCATTAATCACGGTACTCCATTCTGCTTGTTTGTTTTGTCTGTTGGCCCCGTTGCCTAGTCAACGCCATTTTACCTGCTGTTGTTGTGCTAGCTGATTAGCTGTTGTCTCACCTACTGTTTTAGCTAGCGTTCCCAACTCAACACCTGTGATTACTGTATGCCTCGCTGTATGTCTCTCTCAAGTGTCAATATGCCTTGTATACTGTTGTTCAGGTTAGTTATCATTGTTTTAGTTCACAATGGAGCCCCTAGTTCCACTCTTCATACCCCTGATAACTCCTTTGTCCCACCTCCCACACATGCGGTGACCTCACCCATTACAACCAGCATGTCCAGAGATACAACCTCTCTCATCATCACCCAGTGCCTGGGCTTACCTCCGCTGTACCCGCACCCCACCATACCCCTGTCTGCGCATTATGCCCTGAATATATTCTACCATGCCCAGAAACCTGCTCCTCTTATTCTCTGTCCCCAACGCTCTAGGCGACCAGTTTTGATAGCCTTTAGCCGCACTCTCATACTACTCCTTCTCTGTTCCGCGGGTGATGTGGAGGTAAACCCAGGCCCTGCATGTCCCCAGGCACCCTCATTTGTTGACTTCTGTGATCGAAAAAGCCTTGGTTTCATGCATGTCAACATCAGAAGCCTCCTCCCTAAGTTTGTTTTACTCACTGCTCTAGCACACTCTGCTAACCCTGATGTCCTTGCTGTGTCTGAATCCTGGCTCAGGAAGGCCACCAAAAATTCAGAGATTTCCATACCCAACTATAACATCTTCCGTCAAGATAGAACTGCCAAAGGGGGAGGAGTTGCAGTCTACTGCAGAGATAGCCTGCAAAGTAATGTCATACTTTCCAGGTCCATACCCAAACAGTTCGAACTACTAATTTTGAAAATTACTCTCTCCAGAAATAAGTCTCTCACTGTTGCCGCCTGCTACCGACCTCCCTCAGCTCCCAGCTGTGCCCTGGACACCATTTGTGAATTGATCGCCCCCCATCTAGCTTCAGAGTTTGTTCTGTTAGGTGACCTAAACTGGGATATGCTTAACACCCCGGCAGTCCTACAATCTAAGCTAGATGCCCTCAATCTCACACAAATCATCAAGGAACCCACCAGGTACAACCCTAACTCTGTAAACAAGGGCACCCTCATAGACGTCATCCTGACCAACTGGCCCTCCAAATACACCTCCGCTGTCTTCAACCAGGATCTCAGCGATCACTGCCTCATTGCCTGTATCCGCTACGGAGCCGCAGTCAAACGACCACCCCTCATCACTGTCAAACGCTCCCTAAAACACTTCTGTGAGCAGGCCTTTCTAATCAACCTGGCCCGGGTATCCTGGAAGGACATTGACCTCATCCCGTCAGTTGAGGATGCCTGGTCATTCTTTAAAAGTAACTTCCTCACCATTTTAGATAAGCATGCTCCGTTCAAAAAATGCAGAACTAAGAACAGATACAGCCCTTGGTTCACCCCAGACCTGACTGCCCTCGACCAGCACAAAAACATCCTGTGGCGGACTGCAATAGCTTCGAATAGTCCCCGTGATATGCAACTGTTCAGGGAAGTCCGGAACCAATACACGCAGTCAGTCAGGAAAGCTAAGGCCAGCTTCTTCAGGCAGAAGTTTGCATCCTGTAGCTCCAACTCCAAAAAGTTCTGGGACACTGTGAAGTCAATGGAGAACAAGAGCACCTCCTCCCAGCTGCCCACTGCACTGAGGCTAGGTAACACGGTCACCACCGATAAATCCATGATTATCGAAAAATCTGGTTTCCGAGCCGGTCACGGGTGCACCTCAGCCACACTCAAGGTACTAAACGATATCATAACCGCCATCGATAAAAGACAGTACTGTGCAGCCGTCTTCATCGACCTTGCCAAGGCTTTCGACTCTGTCAATCACCATATTCTTATCGGCAGACTCAGTAGCCTCGGTTTTTCGGATGACTGCCTTGCCTGGTTCACCAATTACTTTGCAGACAGAGTTCAGTGTGTCAAATCGGAGGGCATGCTGTCCGGTCCTCTGGCAGTCTCTATGGGGGTGCCACAGGGTTCAATTCTCGGGCCGACTCTTTTCTCTGTATACATCAATGATGTTGCTCTTGCTGCGGGCGATTCCCTGATCCACCTCTACGCAGACGACACCATTCTATATACTTTCGGCCCGTCATTGGACACTGTGCTATCTAACCTCCAAACAAGCTTCAATGCCATACAACACTCCTTCCGTGGCCTCCGACTGCTCTTAAACGCTAGTAAAACCAAATGCATGCTTTTCAACCGATCGCTGCCTGCACCCGCATGCCCGCCTAGCATCACCACCCTGGATGGTTCCGACCTAGAATATGTGGACATCTATAAGTACCTAGGTGTCTGGCTAGACTGCAAACTCTCCTTCCAGACTCATATCAAACATCTCCAATCGAAAATCAAATCAAGAGTCGGCTTTCTATTCCGCAACAAAGCCTCCTTCACTCACGCCGCCAAGCTTACCCTAGTAAAACTGACTATCCTACCGATCCTCGACTTCGGCGATGTCATCTACAAAATGGCTTCCAACACTCTACTCAGCAAACTGGATGCAGTCTATCACAGTGCCATCCGTTTTGTCACTAAAGCACCTTATACCACCCACCACTGCGACTTGTATGCTCTAGTCGGCTGGCCCCCGCTACATATTCGTCGCCAGACCCACTGGCTCCAGGTCATCTACAAGTCCATGCTAGGTAAAGCTCCGCCTTATCTCAGCTCACTGGTCACGATGGCAACACCCATCCGTAGCACGCGCTCCAGCAGGTGTATCTCACTGATCATCCCTAAAGCCAACACCTCATTTGGCCGCCTTTCGTTCCAGTACTCTGCTGCCTGTGACTGGAACGAATTGCAAAAATCGCTGAAGTTGGAGACTTTTATCTCCCTCACCAACTTCAAACATCAGCTATCTGAGCAGCTAACCGATCGCTGCAGCTGTACATAGTCTATTGGTAAATAGCCCACCCATTTTCACCTACCTCATCCCCATACTGTTTTTATTTATTTATTTTTCTGCTCTTTTGCACACCAATATCTCTACCTGTACATGACCATCTGATCATTTATCACTCCAGTGTTAATCTGCAAAATTGTAATTATTCGCCTACCTCATGCCTTTTGCACACATTGTATATAGACTCCCCCTTTGTTTTCTACTGTGTTATTGACTTGTTAATTGTTTACTCCATGTGTAACTCTGTGTTGTCTGCTCATACTGCTATGCTTTATCTTGGCCAGGTCGCAGTTGCAAATGAGAACTTGTTCTCAACTAGCCTACCTGGTTAAATAAAGGTGAAATAAATAAAAAAAATAAAAAAAATACGAGCCTTTGGTCATTAATATAGTCGAATCTGGAAACTATAATTTCGAAAACAAAACGTTTATTCTTTCAGTGAAATACGGAACTGTTTGGTATTTTATCTAACGGGTGGCATCCCTAAGTCTAAACATTCTTGTTACATTGCACAACCTTCAATGTTATGCCATAATTACATAAAATTCTTGCAAATTAGTTCGCAATGAGCCAGGCTGCCCAAACTGTGGCATATACCCTGACTCTGAGTGCAATGAACGCAAGAGAAATGACACAATTTCACCTGGTTAATATTGCCTGCTAACATGGATTTCTTTTAGCTAAATATGCAGGTTTAAAAATACATACTTCTGTGTATTGATTTTAAGAAAGGCATTGGTGCTTATGGTTAGGAACAGTCGTCCAACGATTGTGCTTTTTTCGCAAATGTGCTTTTGTTAAATCATCCCCCAGCATTGCATCGATTATATACAACGCAGGACACGCTAGATAAACTAGTAATATCATCAACCATGTGTAACTAGTGATTATGATTGATTGATTGTTTTTTATAAGATAAGTTTAATGCTAGCTAGGAACTTACCTTGGCTTCTACTGCATTCGCGTAACAGGCTCCTCGTGGAGTGCAATGAGAGGCAGGTGGTTATTGCGTTGGACTAGTTAACTGTAAGGTTGCAAGATTGGATCCCCCGAGCCGACAAGGTGAAAATCTGTCGTTCTGCCCCTGAACAAGGCAGTTAACCCACCGTTCCTAGGTCGTCATTGAAAATAAGAATGTGTTCTTAACTGACTTAATATGTTCTTAAACTAGTAAAATTAAGGTATACATTTTTTTTTTAATAATAATATTTTTTTTTAAATCTGCAAAATCAGCGCCCAAAAATAACGATTTCCGATTCTTATGAAAACTTGAAATCGGCCCTAATTAATCGGCCATTCCGATTAATCAATCGACCTCTACAATAGACTACTCACAAGGTTTCAATATTAAGACACGTAGTCACACTATGACACGCCTGTCATGGATCCCTATGAAATGCACTGTCAGGAATAGATACTGTGCATGGTCATGACATGCTCTGTGAGTTTCTCCAGATTCTGTAGCCAACTACCCCGAACAAAGAACCCCCTTCCTCGCTCCCCTTCCTCTCCTCCCCCTATTCCTGGCTGGGTAGTGCAAGGTACTGAGAGATGACAAATCTGCTGGGTCATGACAGACGACTTCATGTCCAGCGATAATGAACTCCCGTCGGACGCTGCTCTCACAGGATGCTCAGAGACACGTTGCACTAACGTTGCCACTAGGGTGGGGGGGATTTCATGTGGACATCCACATGCCGCCACCTATGTCTTCTCGCAAAGTGGATACACTTGAAAGAATGTGTGAAAGAGAGAAAGGAAGGAGAGAATGAGAGAAGAAGAGAAACATGGGAAAAAAAGAGACTGACAGACAAACAGACAGAGAGGAAGATTGGCAGACAAAGAAAGACTAAGAGGATGAGGAAGTGAGTCTCTCTGTGGATGTACATGTTCAATGTGTGTGTTCGTCAGCAGCGTGTGTGTGTGGAGAAGTAGGGGTGTAGGCAGCGCCTGCTTCCAACATCCTGTAAGCCTCCCTTGTTGCAGCAGGTGGAGGAAAGCTGCAGCAGCCCAGTATGTGTGTGTGTGTGTGTGTGTGTGTGATGAGAGCAGGTGGGTGAGAACTGTGTCATATGGAGGTGCCTGGAGCGGCACTGGAGAGAGGGGTCCAAACTCTGCAGGCATCGGGGGGGAGGGGACAGAGGAGGACAGAGGAGGGCCAAGAAAGAAAGAGGGGGGAGGGGACAGTGAGAGGAACGGAATACACCCAAATATGCCAGCAAGGTTCCCCTTAAAAATGTGTCTGTGCGATGACCCACCTAATGCTTAAAGTAGTGATGTTGTATCATGCCAGCGCTCATGATGTTAAAGCCATGAGTTGACCTACCATTTGGATAACACTGATCTGAACTTCCCCCTCCACTTTGACGCAAGCTGCAAATTGAGTAGAATATCTGACATCTCTAGCCTCTTATACCTGACACTAGCCCTCCTACACGTTCTCCTGTGTCCATACCTGCCCATACGCCCATCATCCACGGTCTAGTCTGACTCCACTCAAAATACCTCTATAGAGTGCCACAGGCAGACAACAGGTATTTGCCGTATTTTGATTCCCATGGTTGAGCTAGACTGCTGCCTACCTGCCTGCTTGTCTCATTTCCACAGTTCCCTAATAACAACCGTGGCACTAGTCGCTAACCCTGTTAGCGTAGAACATAATGCATTCCCATTTAAATAGCATTTAGAAGCGCTAGGGAGGCACATTTGTCCCTTCCTGTTCTAAATAATGACCAATTACCATGGAGGAAGAGGTGGCTTCACAGGGGAGGAGTGACAGTCGAGATGACAGTGGGGAAGACAGGGAAGAGTGGAGAGATGGGGGAGGGGCTTTCCTTTTTAATTGGTGGCAGATCTCAATGTGACGTGTATCTTTTTCTTCTTCTTATGATTCTGCAGAGGGGGGGGGGGGGGGGTGAAATAAGGAGGAAGTGGGGAGAAGAGGTAGGGAGAGAGGGGGAGAGAAAAAGCGGGATGAGGCAAAAAGTGAGGGGAGGAGGGAAAGAGCGAGAGAGAAAGAGGGCGAGAGAAAGAGAGAGGGACTAGCATGTGTCTAAGCTGTGTTTGTCTTGGAGGGATAATGTGCGTTAGCTACATCCACTACAGTCTAATTCTGTCCAGAAAAGCTGTTGGACTTCTCCCCCCCCCCCCCCCCCCCCCCCCCCCCCCCCTTCAGAGTGATAGTTGCCTTGGCAACCGTGGCAAATCTTCCCTTTGTCAAACAGATGTCCCATTTAGTTGGAAATTAGAATGTGTAAAAACCCACGAGACACAAATTATTTCAAAGTTCTCCGGTGGACAGAGGGAGGGAGAAGAACAGGAAAGAAAGGAAAAGAAAAAGGAGGGCCTTCTACTGTTGCTCCCTCCCTCCCATCCACCAGTCTCCTGTGCATAGGGAAACACACTGATTCGCCAAAGATAGAGGTTGATGGGATGGTAAGGGTGGGGTGAAAATATGGCAGGCGGGGGGGAAGAGTGACCCCTGTTCTGAACCAGTGCTGGGCATCATGGCAGCACGCGTTCCAGCACACCAGAAGGGTCTGATATAGAGGACAGAGACACCCTAAGGGGGAAGAAATCACCCCACACACACAAACACTCACAGCATCATACAACCCCACATGACTTTTTGGACAAGTATTCCTGGTCCTCTAGACTGGTTCTGACTATGTGGTCTAATTGTGGTCAACAAGGACACTGACCAGTGACTGCTCACTGCCTGACCCGAACTGAGACCGCAAGGGAGAAACTATACGCTGAGAACAACACTATATCTGTGTGTGTGTGAGCAAGAAACAGAGAGAAAAGGGAGAACATATGGATAGAATCACTTTAATTCAGAATTAATATGAAGCCCACATGCCTTGGAGAGGGGAATCAAGGAGAATGGCCTACACCACCACACACACACACACACACACACACACACACACACACACACACACACACACACACACACACACACACACACACACACACACACACACACACACACACACACACACACAAAGTATTTCCTCTTGAGGCCATTTAACAGGTAATTTAAAGAGAAATCCCTACAGGGAAACGACACACTAAACGTCTTCTCCTCCTCGTTCATCCTCTCTCTCCCTCCCTTCATAACACCTCACCATAACAGAGTGTTTACTCACCTGCAGGTACAGAGACTGACAGCACTTAGAGAAAGAGAACGAGAATGGAGGAAAGAGATTAAAGAACAAAGAGAATCTACGAAGGAGGGAAAGTGACAAGTGTTGAAGTAGGCCGTTATCTCTCCCTTTTCCCCTCCAAACCGAAAGTGGCCGTTTATTACTACTCAGTGTTCATCACAGGGTACCTCACTGTCCCACTTGGGGAATACACCTCAACCACTGGAAACAGGCGATGTGGACGAACAAGAGAGAAAGAAGAAAAGAGGAGGGAGAGAGAAGGAGGGGTAGAGCACAGGGCTGCAGGGGTTTTGGGACAGTCTCTGAGCACATCAGAATTTAATTTAGCAAGGACCCTGGTGAGCAGCCCTACAAAAGCAACACCCACGACGAGACACTACTGTAGCTAGCTAGCGCACACATGGAAGGACGATCTCTCCCTCTCTATAATATTCTGTAAGAGATGTTCAGCAGTAACAGCAAGAACTCTTAGACAAACTCCAAAGAGGTCAAATGACCTTCATCATTTCTACATCATTAGAGTCATTATATAAAACCCCTGGAGTATTCTGTCCCTCTCTCCCTCTGCCACTCTCCACCCATCCTCTCAGTCTACATCAAAACACCTGTTAATTAAAAACACAGAGAAAGAGGAGAGATCTCTCCTTCTTTCCATCCCCCCTTCATCAGAGAAGTTTTCAAAACAGGGGGAGCAGGTATTCTGTCCCTCACCATGAATCAAAGAGAGGAGAGGGGGAGGAAGAGGGGGAGGAAGAGGAGAAGACTCTCTTCATCTCTTTAGTTTTTCTGATGAGCTTTCTTAATTGGGCCACTATAGAAAGAAGTGAAATCCTAAATAATTAAAAAATCTAATTAAGGAGTCTTTTGCATCTCCGTGCTTAATTATTCCGTGCGGAGAGCAGTGGGGAGCGATACATTTCTCCCTTTTTCATTTAAAAAAAAGTATCCTCATCCCACCACTCCCCCATCAATAAACAGCTCCTGATTTCGCTCCTCTGTCCTCCCCCTCTCTCTCTCCCGCCGCTCTTCAGATGTGTGTGTGTCTCTGTGTGTGTGGTGTGTGCCGTCCTTAGAGACTGTCATTATGAACACTTAGAGAGAGTTAACCCATTAGTTCATTCCACAGAGAGGGCCGCTATAAGGCCTCTGTTACTCTCTCCATCCCCCTCTTCTCCATCTCTCCCCCTTTCTCGCGCTCCTTTCTCCATTCCTGCCTCTCAATCTCTACATCTCTCTTTCTTTACCCCATTCTCTTACCTTCTTTCTACACCCTCTCCCTTTTACCTCTCTCTGCTATTCCTATCACCCTACTATCTCTCTCTCTCTCAGGAGAAAACCAGTGAAGAGAGAGTGAAATACTGTGAGGATCTATGTGGAACTAAAGCTGTAGAAAGAACATGTTTAAAAGGACATGTTTAACTACAAGGTGATCATTCATTGTTCCGTCCATGAGCAAGGTGAGGACGACACAGTTGTGTTGATGATAACTGAATCACAATTCAATTCATTGTTTAAGGGATTGGTTTACGATGAATTGAATCAGGCCCACACAGTCTCTGCTAATCATTTAAATAGGCGACATCATTTATAGTTCACTTCTTGGCTATACCAGTAGGGCGCACACGCACACACACACGCACACGCACACACACACCACAGTGTTGTGATCTCCTTAATTAGCCATGTGATTAGCTACATTGGAAGTCTGCAGTGAAGCGAGGAGCTCTCTCCCCTGTGTAAAACAAAACATGTTCCGAGACCTCGGATACACTCTGACACACACAGCTGTAGACTACACTAATGCTGCCACCTCTGCCCTCTCTTTGACACACTCAAAATAGAAGGCCTAAAATTCCAAACACAGTTGAGCAGGTCTACATTTTAAAAAAAACTTGCTCGTTCCACTTTGTCCTCCTTCTCCCCTTTTCCCTCGTTCCGCTGTGTTTCTGTGCTTGTGCGTTGTGTAGTGGATTCTCTGCCTCGTTTGGGCTTTGAAAAGACGACTACTGTGGCTAATTCCCATGCCTCCCACGCTACTGTTAGACTATGGTTTGGGGCTCTACTGTTCAGCCTCCATCACACACACACACACACACACACACACACACACACACACACACACACACACACACACACACACACACACACACACACACACACACACACACACACACACACACACACACCTTCCATTCTGTCTCCCCATCCCTTTAGCTCCGAGACGCGGGGTGGCTTTGCGATACGCCCATGACAAATGACTTGTAAACTTGCATTACTGTCAGAACAGGAACAGAGGCACACACACACACACACACACACACACACACACACACACACACACACACACACACACACACACACAAACACACACACACACACACACACACACACACACACACAACTGCTCCCCCATGCTGTCCTTTTGATTCCACATTTCAGAGAATGACAAATTGTTAGGATTCGGGTAGGATGCAGCATGCTATGTTCGGATCTAATTTTGTCTGGAGACTGGGGGGTAGGGATAGGGATGGTGGAGCTGTGAGTGTCTGTGTGTGTGTGTGTGTGTGTGTCTGTGACGGAGACAAGGGACGGACAAGGAAGCACCGTGCTGCGAGCAACCTGCCATCAGACCCCCACGAGGAGAGAGGGACGGATGAAGGGATAGAAAAGAGAACGAGTGATTGAAGGATGACAGAACATAAGTAAAGACGGATGGAGGGATGGGGAGAAGGAGAGATATGGGTTTGGAACAGGGCTTTGTGGAATAGTGATGGCTGAGGGGGTTGAGGGAAAAGAATGGAGGAAATGAGACAGGGAGAATTAAGGGGAAGAAGGGAGATGGAGGGAGGGTGAGAGCAGAGCAGAGGGGAGAGTGACTGGAGCAGAGGGGAGAGTGACTGGAGCAGAGGGGAGAGTGACTGTGCTGTTACAGTTCATTCAGGCCAGACAACTTGTCAGGGCAGGAGACACAGGCAGACAGACAGGCGTCTCTCCTCCCACCACCCCGAGGCTACAGTACAGGTTGGCCACGGGCCATAAAGCAGTGCCAGCCTGGCATCGCCATGGAGACGGGACTGGAGAGGGTAAAGCAGGCGCTGTCCCACTGCTCCTGACAGAGATTAGAGATAGAAAGAGACATCCTCGTTCCCCCGCGTTCCCCTGTGCTCCCCATTGCCGAGCCAGCGACATGTGGAGCGCACAGACAGACAGGTGGATTGAGGGAGAGAGAGAGGGATGAGGAGAGGTAGAGAGATAGAGGAGCAGACAGGTGGATTGAGGGAGAGAGAGGGATGAGGAGAGGTAGAGAGATAGAGGAGCAGACAGGTGGATTGAGGGAGAGAGAGGGATGAGGAGAGGTAGAGAGATAGAGGAGCAGACAGGTGGATTGAGGGAGAAGGAGGGATGAGGAGAGGTAGAAAGATAGAGGAGCAGACAGGTGGATTGAGGGAGAGAGGGATGAGGAGAGGTAGAGAGATAGAGGAACAGACAGGTGGATTGAGGGAAAGAGAGGGATGAGGAGAGGTAGAGAGATAGAGGAACAGACAGGTGGATTGAGGGAGGGATGAAGACAGATAGAGAGATAGAGGAACAGACAGGTGGATTGAGGGAGAGGGAGGGATGAGGAGAGGTAGAGAGATAGAGGAGCAGACAGGTGGATTGAGGGAGAGGGGGAGGGATGAGGAGAGGTAGAGAGATAGAGGAGCAGACAGGTGGATTGAGGGAGAGGGGGAGGGATGAGGAGAGGTAGAGAGATAGAGGAGCAGACAGGTGGATTGAGGGAGAGGGAGGGATGAGGAGAGGTAGAGAGATAGAGGTAGAGACAGGTGGATTGAGGGAGGGATGAGGAGAGGTAGAGAGATATAGGAGCAGACAGGTGGATTGAGGGAGAGAGAGAGGGATGAGGAGAGGTAGACAGATAGAGGAAGACAGATGGATTGAGGGAGAGAGAGGGATGAGGAGAGGTAGAGAGATAGAGGAACAGACAGGTTGATGGAGGGAGAGAGAGAGGGATGAGGAGAGGTAGAGAGATAGAGGAGCAGACAGGTGGATTGAGGGAGAGAGAGAGATAGAGGAACAAACAAGTGGATTGAGGGAGGGAAGAGGACAGGTAGAGAGATAGAGGGGCAGACAGGTGGATTGAGGGGGAGGGAGGGATGAGGAGAGGTAGAGAGCTAGAGGTACAGACAGGTGGTTGAGGGAGAGGGGCAGGGATGAGGAGAGGTAGAGAGATAGAGGAACAGACAGGTGGATTGAGGGAGAGGGAGGGATGAGGAGAGGTAGAGCGATAGAGAGATAGAGGTACAGACAGGTGGATTGAGGGAGGGAAGAGGGAAGGTAGAGAGATAGAGGAACAGACAAGTGGATTGAGGGAGAGGGGGGGATGAGGAGAGGTAGAGAGATAGAGGAACAGACAGGTGGTTTGAGGGAGAGGGAGGGATGAGGAGAGGTAGAAAGATAGAGGAACAGACAGGTGGTTTGAGGGAGAGGGAGGGATGAGGAGAGGTAGAGAGATAGAGGAGCAGACAGGTGGATTGAGGGAGGGATGAGGAGAGGTAGAGATAGAGAAGCAGACAGGTGGATTGAGGGTGGGATGAGGAGAGGTAGAGAGATAGAGGAGCAGACAGGTGGATTGAGGGAGAGGGAGGGATGAGGAGAGGTAGATAGATAGAGGTACAGACAGGTGGATTGAGGGAGGGATGAGGAGAGGTAGAGAGATAGAGGAGCAGACAGGTGGATTGAGGGAGAGAGAGGGATGAGGAGAGGTAGAGAGATAGAGGAACAGACAGGTGGATTGAAGGAGAGGGAGGGATGAGGAGAGGTAGAGAGATAGAGGAGCAGACAGGTGGATTGAGGGAGGGATGAGGAGAGGTAGAGAGATAGAGGAGCAGACAGGTGGTTTGAGGGAGAGGGAGGGATGAGGAGAGGTAGAGAGATAGAGGAGCAGACAGGTGGATTGAGGGAGGGATGAGGAGAGGTAGAGAGATAGAGGAGCAGACAGGTGGATTGAGGGAGGGATGAGGAGAGGTAGAGAGATAGAGGAGCAGACAGTGTGGAGAGGGGAACACATGGAGCCTCCAGCTGGAGTCCCCCTGTACTGGAGGAACAGAGCCTTGGGCTGCTGCAACACACACACACACACACACACACACGCACGCGCACACACACAAAGGCACACTAACACACACACACCATTTCATCTGCCTTCTGTGGTAAGCCTACTGCACAAGCCAAACCCAGCCGGTGTTACTGAATTGAAGCTGTGTACACCATTCTTCCTCTCACACCCTCAGTCTTCAGTTCTCTCCTGCTTAATTTCTCATTCACTCTCTCTCTCTTTCCCTCCTTCTTCCTCTCTCTCTGTCCCTCCCTCCCTCCCTCTCCCCATCTCTCTTTATTCATCTCTCCCTTTCCCTCTCCATTCTCTCTCTCTCTCTCACCCCTTCTCACTATCTCAACACACCTCAGGCATCTCTCTATAGCGACTATTCCTCTAACTCAAGGGACCCCACTATCTCAAACCAATTACCTAACACTGGGGGCCCCACACGCACATCCCTCCCAAAAACACACTACCTCTGGGGCCCCTCACCAAAAACACATGGACACACCAAAAACACAATAACACTGCATCATGGAGCATTGGTCACACACACACACACACACACACACACACACACACACACACACACACACACACACACACACACACACACACACACACACACACACACACACACACAGCCTGGCGCTGACCAGGGAGAGAAAACAGGAGAGGAGAGGAGAGAGGGAGGGTGAAAAAGAAGAAGGAACCATAGCTAGAGAGGTAACCATGAAAAAAAAGAGCATGGGAGGAAGTGTGTGGAGGGGAGGGTGAGTGAATGACTGACAGGAAAGTAAGTGGAGAGGAAGGACAAAGTGGTTGTGAGAGAAGATTGATAGATAGAAATAGATCAAGTAGTAAGAGTGTTGTCCACTATCAGGTATACTGCAGTTACAGAGTTACCCACCAGGGGGAGCCATAGATGCGGAAGCCGCGTACGGTGACCTCTGAGTCCTGCAGGTAGATACAGTTGGTGAGCAGGGACTGGACGTTCTCATAGTTCTCTGGTTTCAACTTGGAGGCTGATGGGAAGTAGTAGAAGTCCTGCTTGATCAGGTCAGCCATGAACTCCTGGTCAAAGGTCAACTCATGGTTCCCCGCAATCACTATCTTTATGTCGTAGGGCAAGGTGCCTGGGAGGGAGAGGAGAGAAAGGAGGAAAAGGACCATCAGTTCAAAAGTAGTCCATTCAACAAACTTCTACAGGTGCAACAGAGTACCAAAAATCCAATGGAAAAAGATCATTAATTGATACGGAATGTCTTTATTTTTGTCTCGTCTGTCATGGGTCATACTAGCTCCGATCCATCTTAGTTGCAATAGTGTCAACAATCATATTTGTTTTGTTCGTTCTCACAAAGACATTTCTTATCTGACAGTCACAGTTCCATTAATCACAGGTAACAAAGGAATAGGAAAGGAAATATTTCACGGAACCTTCAATACACTTATTTCATTATTTAGAATTTTAGGGATATAGTCATTTTTTATTTATTTTAGGAATATTATAAATAAAGGGATTTTAGAACTATAGTAAATATCAAACATATTCTATTAGAATAACCATTTTCTACATGAGCCATTGCTAGCATATGTTTATCATAGATGGGCCCTTCATCCAAACCCAGTCAATAATCGTGTACTGTAACTCTTCCTCCTCCTCCTCCTCTAATTGTCTATTCAGAGATGGGCACAGTGGGGACAGTCCATCGATCCGCGTTGCCTGTCCAACACTGTGGCAGGCCAACACACACACACATCTACATATCCCCTAATGTTTTCAAAGGGTTGATGAAAAAACCTTGTGAAAACCATGACAAATCTGGGGGTCTTCTTTGTCTACGAGACGTGAGACGCATCGGCGTTTGTCAGGTAGCACGGTTGATGGAGACTTCAATCGCTGTGCGTTTTTTGACAATTACTGCGAGAACGATGTGGCATGCTGTGTGTGTGTGTGTGTGTGTGTGTGTGTGTGTGCGTCGTGCTGCTGAAAAGGAGTAATTAAACTCAGCTTTAGGAGAGGCTGACAACTCAAGAGACGGCTCTGTCACAACAGCCAGTCAGAGAACAGTGACAGCATCCAGAGAGACAGAAGGTGGGGGGGGGAGAACTAGCTAGGCTGGATGTAACACATTTTGTTCTTGCATGTAAACTTTATTTATTGGGTTATTGTACAGATAGACATAATGGCAATAAACTGTATAGACCTTGATTTGAGTTTTTCTTACTCATAGAAACAACAAAATAACCTAAACCATAAGAATGAACTTACAACATGATTTTTGCACCTGAAAACAAAGGCAAGTTTACATACAGGCAAGATTTAACAGCAAACAGTACACATCACAAAGAAGGGTCACAACTCACTTGTAACAACCGTATAAATAGAATGATTATTTTTCTATGGTTCCAATGAATGGTCACAATGTGCAGCCAGAGAAATAGTAGAATGTGTACAGTACCATTCCAAGTGTTCCACTGTTCAGAGAAATAGTAGAATGTGTACAGTACCATTCCAAGTGTTCCACTGTTCAGAGAAATAGTAGAATGTGTACAGTACCATTCCAAGTGTTCCACTGTTCAGAGAAATAGTAGAATGTGTACAGTACCATTCCAAGTGTTCCACTGTTCAGAGAAATAGTAGAATGTGTACAGTACCATTCTAAGTGTTCCACTGTTCAGAGAAATAGTAGAATGTGTACAGTACCATTCCAAGTGTTCCACTGTTCAGAGAAATAGTAGAATGTGTACAGTACCATTCCAAGTGTTCCACTGTTCAGAGAAATAGTAGAATGTGTACAGTACCATTCCAAGTGTTCCACTGTTCAGAGAAATAGTAGAATGTGTACAGTACCATTCCAAGTGTTCCACTGTTCAGAGAAATAGTAGAATGTGTACAGTACCATTCCAAGTGTTCCACTGTTCAGAGAAATAGTAGAATGTGTACAGTACCATTCCAAGTGTTCCACTGTTCAGAGAAATAGTAGAATGTGTACAGTACCATTCCAAGTGTTCCACTGTTCAGAGAAATAGTAGAATGTGTACAGTACCATTCCAAGTGTTCCACTGTTCAGAGAAATAGTAGAATGTGTACAGTACCATTCCAAGTGTTCCACTGTTCAGAGAAATAGTAGAATGTGTACAGTACCATTCCAAGTGTTCCACTGTTCAGAGAAATAGTAGAATGTGTACAGTACCATTCCAAGTGTTCCACTGTTCAGAGAAATAGTAGAATGTGTACAGTACCATTCCAAGTGTTCCACTGTTCAGAGAAATAGTAGAATGTGTACAGTACCATTCCAAGTGTTCCACTGTTCAGAGAAATAGTAGAATGTGTACAGTACCATTCCAAGTGTTCCACTGTTCAGAGAAATAGTAGAATGTGTACAGTACCATTCCAAGTGTTCCACTGTTCAGAGAAATAGTAGAATGTGTACAGTACCATTCCAAGTGTTCCACTGTTCAGAGAAATAGTGGAATGTGTACAGTACCATTCCAAGTGTTCCACTGTTCAGAGAAATAGTAGAATGTGTACAGTACCATTCCAAGTGTTCCACTGTTCAGAGAAATAGTGGAATGTGTACAGTACCATTCCAAGTGTTCCACTGTTCAGAGAAATAGTAGAATGTGTACAGTACCATTCCAAGTGTTCCACTGTTCAGAGAAATAGTAGAATGTGTACAGTACCATTCCAAGTGTTCCACTGTTCAGAGAAATAGTGGAATGTGTACAGTACCATTCCAAGTGTTCCACTGTTCAGATAAATAGTGGAATGTGTACAGTACCATTCCAAGTGTTCCACTGTTCAGATAAATAGCACAATGCCTTAAGTATCTATCTTCATCCTTTACTGACAGACAACCCAAGTGCCTTTTCCAGCCAATAAAAAGTAAATCCTGAAAAAAGTTAACTCTTCATAACAGAGCCCCCCCACCAACATGGACTGGCCGGTATTCACACTTCTTTTTTTTCCTTTTACCCCCTTTTCTCCCCAAAGTCTTGTTCAGATTCCAACATGGTAGCTTGGCATGGAACGCCGGCTCAGTTTTGTAAAAGAAGTGAGAGAAGAGAAGGAAGTATACTCATGGACGTTGTTTTAAAGAAGAACTTGTGTCCAGACATCTTCCGGAGGCTTTGAGACGCCAAGACCTGCAGCCAGGAGGCTGTTAGGAGCTTCAGTTCATCTGATGACTTAAAGGGACATTTCATGTTCATCATCATCAGCACCACCCCAACATCAACATATGTGAAAATGGCACATTTCTATGTTTTGTGTACGTCTTCGGTGTGCATTGTGTGATTTGAACCAATTATGAGTAGGCATTGCCAACTAATTGGTGGATGTCGTCATTGGAAACATTTATCTTCCTCAATGTTTTTTTCCCTAGAAAATGCACCATTTTCACATATGTTGATGTTGTTGGTGGTGCTGGAGATGATGAATGTTGAAATGTCCTTTTAAAGAAGATAAGCCTGCAGATACTCCTGGAGCAAGGACAACAGCAGAAGTTGGAACACACAGAACACTCGAAGCCTGATGTCCCATTTGCAGATGATCAGATAGAGGCTGTCAAATAGCCCAGGTTAAAGACGTCGGGATTCGGAGCTCCTTCACAGCAGAGGCCAAAGCATTTAATTGCACCCCTGTGGCCAAGGACTGAGGCAACACCTAGTGTCATCGTTTCCTATTTGTCCTACTTCCAATCCCATTTCCTCTGCCGCCTTATCTTGAAACTTTTGAAATGAAGGACCTCTTAACAAAAAACACTGACCCAGTATATAAATTCAATTATGTCTATTTCCCTAGGTAGGATGTAACCGGAAAAAAATCCATCAAATACATTCACTGGCCCTTAGTTAGGAGTGGAGTTAGGTCGACTGGAGTGAAGCATACCTCGTTCAGTAAACACGCCCCCGCATCCACCTCCATTAATTCAAGTTTTATGGGTGACATTTTAAAATCATGTTTGGTGAAAGGCTGAATCTGCATATTGTATGACTAGAATTATGGCCAGGAGCGTTTCCTGACTACATGACCTTACCAGGAAAAACTCCTGGTCCTATGTACTTTATGAACACCACCAGTGATCAAAACATGATGTTCTTCCAATGAGCCAAAGCAGGCCGTGCTTGTCTCTCTTTATCAAACAGAATCTCCATACAGGCACAGTGGAACAATGTATCAACGCTCAAATCACCGTTCCACAATACAGTCACTCTTCCACATCCACAAAGCACACACGTTGGTCATAATAACTCACTCAAACACAAAACTACATGAAGAAAGATGAATGCGATGCTTTTGGAAAAGAGAAAGGAAGGTAAGAGAGAGAGACGACAGAGAGTGAGAGAGAGAAAGAAAGAGGTAGAGAGACTAATCCAAATATGCAGGCAGCAGAGCACTGTCTGCTGCTGTTAGCAACCATCTTTTCCCAACTTTTGTCTTAGATTTCAAAAGCCGCTTTCAAGCAACAAATAGTTTAAATTTCCCTGTGAATCACCCGCACAAAGCAGCCAGCATTCTCTGTGTTTCAGTTCAAAAGAAGTAATCAAATAAAAACACATGTACACACACACACAGTAAAACACACTCAAAAACACGCACAACACTTCTGTCTAAGTCTAAAACTTGTCTAAGCAGCCCTGCACTACATTCTCCTCCCAAGACACACTGCAGAGGCGCCCTCCCTCCCTCCCTCCCTCCCTCTCCATCCCTCCCTCTCTTCCCTCCCTCCCTCTCCATCCCTCCCTCTCCATCTTTCTCTCCATCCCTCCCTCTCTTCCCTCCCTCCCTCTCCATCTCTCTTCCTCTCCCTCCCTCTCTCTATCCCTCAGCCTCCCTTTATCCCTGTCATTTCCTCCCTCACTGTCTGTGTGTGTGTGTGTGGTTTAATACAGACCCAGTTCTAACAGGGTTAGTTAAGGGGAGTGATCTGCTGTCTGAAGGGACTAGTGCTTGACTAGATACAGTGGAATGTGCTCTATACTGGCCTTTACAATAACCCCCAAATCCTCAATATATTAGAAGCCGAGGAGGGCGGTTAGTCTGTGTGTCTGTGTGTGAAGCTTCCGGGGCTCCAGACACCATTGTTCTGGTGTTCCGATGGGTGGTCCTTGCCCTTTGAAGAGGAAAATCCCTGTTTTGACCAAATCCATGGCATGTCGAGGGGGATTACTGCCCTTTGTGTGTGTGTCTGTGTGTGTGTGTTGGTGTGTGTGTGTACAAGGTATTTGTCTGTAAGTCCAACTTGTTCTAGCTGCCCATCGACATAACAGTGTGTATCTACCAGTACTTACTAATAATGTCTCCTGCACATTCAATCAAGTCATTCTATGCCACAACAGCCTAGCTGCATTGGTCTGTCTACAGAAGCAATAACTACTGTTTATAAGAAAAAAGACATGTTGAGACTCAACCTGGTTTAGCATTACAACGCCCATTCAGTGTGTGTGTGTGTGTGTCTAATCCCTCCCACCTGAACATGAAGCCACGAGGCAAATACACTCTCCTGTTTAAACACCACCCACACACCGCACTGGCACATACACAATCGAAAAAACACACACAAACACACAAAAACACAAGCGAATAAGCAAGCAATGCATTCAAAACACACACTCTGCCCTCACACAGTACATCCCAGTAATCACACACACACACACATTTCATTTGCACCCGCCACCTAAACGCAAATCCGACAAAGACGGTAACACCATCCCCGGTCTAGTAGGTGGTCTCTGTCGTTCCTCTCACTCTCTCTCTTCATCTTGTTTCAGTCTTTCTCTCTTGCAGTTCCACTTCCATACCAAGCCCAGCACATACAGAAGACACAGCATCAAAATAGCAGCCTGTCCTGTTCTTCGTCACAATGTCACATCAATATTCATCCAGTGAAAAGGGTGATGAGTCAGAATACAGCCAGAGACACCCCCACTGGGCACGCATTACACTGAACTCAAAAGTGACTTTATTTTCTTACTAGCGCCGACCTTGCTGATAGCTACTTCATTGAAGAAAAATATACTTACTGTGACTGAGATATGTGGTTATCCAACCTAGCTACACCACAAGACCAAATGTATGTGGACACCTGGTCATTGAACATCTCATTCCAAAATCATGGGCATTAATATAGAGTTGGTCCCCCCTTTGCTGCTATAACAGCCTCCACTCTTCTGGGAAGGCTTTTCACTAGATGTTGGAACATTGCTGTGGGGACTTGCGTCCGATCAGCCACAAGAGCATTAGTGAGGTCGATGGGCGATTATGCCTGTCTTGCAGTCGGCATTCTAATTCATCCCAAAGGTGTTCGATGGGGTTGAGGTCAGGGCTCTGTGCAGGCCAGTAAAGTTCTTACACACCAATATCAACAAACTATTTCTGTATGGACCTCACTTTGTGCATGGAGGCATTGTCATGCTGAAACAGGAAAGGGCCTGCTACAAAGTTGGAAGCACAGAATCGTCTAAAATGTAAAAGTATAGTGTAGCGTGAACATTTCCCTTCACTGGAACTAAGAGGAATAGCATGAACCATGAAAAACAGCCCCAGACCATTATCCCTGCCCCACCAAACTTTACAGTTAGCACTATGCATTGTGGCAGGTAGCGTTATCCTGGCATCCGCCAAACCCAGATTTGTCCGTTGAACTGCCAGATGGTGAAGCGTGATTCATCACTCCAGAGAACGTGTTTCCACTGCTCCAGAGTCCAATGGTGGCAAACTTTACACCACTCCAGCCGACGCTTGGCATTATGCATGGTGATCTTAGGCTTGTGTGCGGCTGCTCAGTCATGGAAACCCATTTCATGAAGCTCTCTTGTTGGAAAGGTGGCATCCTATGACCGTGCCACATTGAAAGTCACTAAGCTCTTCAGTATGGGCCATTCTACTGCCAATGTTTGTCTATGGAGATTGCATGGCTGCGTGCTCGATTTTATACACCTGTCAGCAATGGGTGTGGCTGAAATAGCCAAATCCACTCATTTGAAGGGGTGTCTACATACTTGTATATATAGTGTATCTTAAGATGAATATACAGTGCCTTGCGAATGTATTCGGCCCCCTTGAACTTTGCGACCTTTTGCCACATTTCAGGCTTCAAACATAAAGATATAAAACTGTTTTTTTTTGTGAAGAATCAACAACAAGTGGGACACAATCATGAAGTGGAACGACATTTATTGGATATTTCAAACTTTTTTAACAAATCAAAAACTGAAAAATTGGGCGTGCAAAATTATTCAGCCCCTTTACTTTCAGTGCAGCAAACTCTCTCCAGAGTTCAGTGAGGATCTCTGAATGATCCAATGTTGACCTAAATGACTAATGATGATAAATACAATCCACCTGTGTGTAATCAAGTCTCCGTATAAATGCACCTGCACTGTGATAGTCTCAGAGGTCCGTTAAAAGCGCAGAGAGCATCATGAAGAACAAGGAACACACCAGGCAGGTCCGAGATACTGTGGTGAAGAAGTTTAAAGCCGGATTTGGATACAAAAAGATTTCCCAAGCTTTAAACATCCCAAGGAGCACTGTGCAAGCGATAATATTGAAATGGAAGGAGTATCAGACCACTGCAAATCTACCAAGACCTGGCCGTCCCTCTAAACTTTCAGCTCATACAAGGAGAAGACTGATCAGAGATGCAGCCAAGAGGCCCATGATCACTCTGGATGAACTGCAGAGATCTACAGCTGAGGTGGGAGACTCTGTCCATAGGACAACAATCAGTCGTATATTGCACAAATCTGGCCTTTATGGAAGAGTGGCAAGAAGAAAGCCATTTCTTAAAGATATCCATAAAAAGTGTTGTTTAAAGTTTGCCACAAGCCACCTGGGAGACACACCAAACATGTGGAAGAAGGTGCTCTGGTCAGATGAAACCAAAATTGAACTTTTTGGCAACAATGCAAAACGTTATGTTTGACGTAAAAGCAACACAGCTGAACACACCATCCCCACTGTCAAACATGGTGGTGGCAGCATCATGGTTTGGGCCTGCTTTTCTTCAGCAGGGACAGGGAAGATGGTTAAAATTGATGGGAAGATGGATGGAGCCAAATACAGGACCATTCTGGAAGAAAACCTGATGGAGTCTGCAAAAGACCTGAGACTGGGACGGAGATTTGTCTTCCAACAAGACAATGATCCAAAACATAAAGCAAAATCTACAATGGAATGGTTCAAAAATAAACATATCCAGGTGTTAGAATGGCCAAGTCAAAGTCCAGACCTGAATCCAATCGAGAATCTGTGGAAAGAACTGAAAACTGCTGTTCACAAATGCTCTCCATCCAACCTCACTGAGCTCGAGCTGTTTTGCAAGGAGGAATGGGAAAAAATGTCAGTCTCTCGATGTGCAAAACTGATAGAGACATACCCCAAGCGACTTACAGCTGTAATCGCAGCAAAAGGTGGCGCTACAAAGTATTAACTTAAGGGGGCTGAATAATTTTGCACACCCAATTTTTCAGTTTTTGATCTGTTAAAAAAGTTTGAAATATCCAATAAATGTCGTTCCACTTCATGGTTGTGTCCCACTTGTTGTTGATTCTTCACAAAAAAATACAGTTTTATATCTTTATGTTTGAAGCCTGAAATGTGGCAAAAGGTCGCAAAGTTCAAGGGGGCCGAATACTTTCGCAAGGCACTGTAGTTTCCAAGATCATTAAAAATACAAACTTTACTTCATTGTAACCGATCTAAAAAGTTAGAACCAAGCCCCCCTCATCATCCACACCTCTGCAAACTCCCCCAATTTACCGTAGGCATGCGCCAGTGTCAGCACCCGCAACATAGCTCTGAGCTCCGTACACCTCACCCCCTGCATCTGATGCTCCCTGGCATTCCACACTGCCACTTTCACCTGCCCCAACAAGTAATTACCTAGACAGTCCCTCCAACTGTTGACTACACTAAATGTAGGTCCCCTCCAAGGTACACCAGCCCCCCTGGACATAGAAACAACAAGTGCTGCACTGTCTCCTCCTCCCCACTGATGGATCAAGGTGAGAGAGAGAGAGAGAGAGAGAGAGAGAAGCCTGTGAAGAGAAAGACAGCACTCATGAAATGTTTATGATTGTATTTTCTATTACTGAGCTAAGGAGAGGGTTGGGGAGGGGTCATGAAGTGGACACAGAGTGCCTACACGGCAATCACATCATAGGAGTCAGCCATCTATTATTCAGGAGAAAAGGGGGGCAGAGGGGAACAGGTGCTAAATAAAGAGCAGTGCCATAGACACAGGAGTCTCTGAACTCTACAACCCAGAGACACAGAGAGAGACACAGAGACACAGAGAGAGACACAGAGACACAGAAAGAGACACAGAGAGACACCCAGAGAGACACACAGAGAGATAGACACAGAGAGAGACCCAGAGACATTCAGAGACACAGAGAGACACCCAGAGACACAGAGAGAAAGACACAGGGACACAGAGAGAGTCACAGAGACACACAGAGAGACACCCAGAGACAGACAAAGACACAGAGAGCGATACCCAGAGACACAGAGAGAGACACAGAGAGAGAGACACACAGACAGACACACACAGACAGACACACAGAGACACACATAGAGACACAGACAGAGACAGAGACACAGACAGAGACACACAGACACAGACAGACACACAGACAGACACAGAGAGACACAGAGACAGACATGCAGATATACACAGAGACACAGACACACACAGAAACACACAGAGACACACAGAGAGACAGAGAGAGACACAGAAACACAGAGAGATACCCAGAGACACAGAGAGACACACAGACAGACACAAAGAGACAGACACACACAGAGAGACAGAGAGACACAGACAGACACACAGACGTACACACAGAGACACAGACATACAGAGAGACACACAAACACAGAGAGAGACAGAGAGAGAAACACACAGAGACACACAGAGAGACAGACACAGAGAGAGACAGAGAGAGAGAGAGTGAGAGAGACAGAGAGAGACACAGAGAGACACGGAGAGAGACAGAGAGACAGAAAGAAAGAGACACAGAGAGACACAGACATAGATACAGAGAGACAAAGACAGAGACACAGACAGAGACACAGAGAGAGACACAGAGAGAGACACAGAGAGAAACACAGAGAGACACAGAGAGAGACACATAGAGAGACACAGAGAGAGACAGAGAGAGAGACACAGAGAGACACACAGAGAGACACAGAGAGAGAAACAGAGAGATACAGAGAGAGACAGAGAGACACAGAGAGAGACAGAGAGAAAGAGACACAGAGAGACACAGACAGAGATACAGAGAGACACAGACAGAGACACAGAGAGACACAGAGACAGAGAGAGAGACACAGAGAGAAACACAGAGAGACACAGAGAGAGACACAGAGACACAGAGAGAGACACATAGAGAGACACAGAGAGAGACAGAGAGAGAGACACAGAGAGACACACAGAGAGACACAGAGAGAGACACAGAGAGACACAGAGAGAGAAAGAGACACAGAGAGACACAGACAGAGATACAGAGAGAGACAGACAGAGACACAGAGAGACACAGAGACACAGAGAGAGACACAGAGAGAAACACAGAGAGACACAGAGAGAGACACATAGACACAGAGAGAGACAGAGAGAGAGAGACACAGAGAGACACACAGAGAGACACAGAGAGAGACACAGAGAGAGACAGAGAGAAACAAGAGAGAGAGACAGAGAGAGACACAAAGGGAGACAGAGATATGGGAAGATGTGCAAATACAGAGTAAAAGACCAAGGTAGAGATAGAAACAAGGGAAATAAGAGTTAAAGAGCAAAAGAGAAGGAAAGAAAGGAATGGACAGGGGAATAAAGAGAAGTGAGAGAGAAAAGAGGAGAATAGAGCAGAAAGTTAAGAATGAAAGCAGCTCCACTCTTGACCCCTGTTGGACCCAGAAGCACAATGAGATCCATATTTAACCAGCGATGGAGAGCAGGCGGCAGCACAGAGAACATCTACTACTGGATACAGGCCCCGCTCAGCGACCCTTCCCCATCACGCGATGAATGAAGACACCACTGGAATCTAAAGCAGAACCTTCTTTCTCATATCCACACGCAGGGACATTATGCACACATGCACTGCAACGTCACCCATGACTTAATGCATAGTACAGGTTCATCATATGGTTTGCGTCTTCTGTGTAATTTTTCTAACCTGTATTGATTCATACTGGGCTGTGAAGTCTTAGCAGCATCAGTGTGTGTGTGTGAGTACACTGTGTTAGAAGCATTGAAAGCTGATCAAAGAGAGCGTTATAGGAAAGAATTGGACTGAAGTGGTGCTGTATATCCTCTCTGTGTCTACCTCTCGCCTTCTACCTATTCTCTCTCCCCTTTCTCTCCTCTCGGCATCTCTTCATCCCATCTCCTTTTCCAGTTAATCTGACACCATGCCTAACAAATCATGATTACATGCCCTACCACCAAACCAGGTCTTTCTTAGAATCCACAAAAGTAATTTTCACTAAAACAACAAGACCTCTGTCTTCTGGGTCTCAAGGGACCAAAGCTGAGGATAACTAGCTAAAGATAGACCTTCCATGGGATGAAGTTCAACTCTACCTCCCCATCTTCCCCGCTGTCTTCTACAGTCATCTCCCCCCCCCCCCCCTTCTTCTCCTCTCCTGCAGTGTGCACCAGCTCTGACAAAGCCTTGAGCCCCTGCCAGAAGAACCGGGAGGAGCCTTCCTGCTAAAAATACTGAGAGAAGGGAGGGAGCTGCCACGATGCCAAGAGGAGAGAGAGAAAAAAGAGACCCATATCTTCATAAAGGGAGGGAGAGATAGAGGAAGGGATAGAAGAAAAAGGGAGGGAACCAGACAAAAGAAAAGACAGAAGTAAAGAAAGAAAGAAAGAGAAGACAGACTTTCAGACAAAGGAAGTGAGGAAAGAGAGGACGGTTGGAATGAGTGTGTTCACCTGGCAATATGACAGTGTTTCCCTACAGTGTGCTTTTGTACCGAGGTTCATCAGGTAGAATGAAAGCCTAATGCTGAGGCCAATGTTGAGCTCTCACTGGAGCCAGGCTGCAGACACAAAGCAGCATGAGCTATACATTCATCCAGAGAGAGCGAGAGAGAGCGAGCGAGCGAGAGCGAGACAGAGACAGATAGAGAAAAAGAGATAGAGAATGGAACAGGAGAAGAATACAGATTATAAATATTTATACGAACGAGCGGGAGAGAAAGACAGTTACAGGAAAAGGAGAAAGAGAGGAACTTCATAAGGCACACCGGGCGCGTTTGGCGGGTTTTATCTTCCTAGCAGTCTCTCCCGCCAGTCGAGGCGTGGGGCGAGCAGGTTTTCAGCTCGCACTCCCCGTCGACTAGCCTTGGGGGGGCTGAGCTGCCATCCCGTCTCCCCCTTCTTCCCCCCTCGAGCTTCATCCTTATCCCTCTGCTCTCCACCCCCTCTCCTCCCATCGCAAAGAGACAGGCGCTGGAAATAGGAATCACTGCAGCACGCTGGCTGGGGCGGCACACGGCTAAGAGTTGCAATGTTCTGGTTCTTACAAGATCTCTTAGAGTTAACGTTGGGTTCATGTTTTATGAAGACAGTAACGTGTGCCAACTATAATGTCACTGCTCTAAGTACTGAACATGAACAGAGTGGGCAGTTTCTTCTTTTTATCTCTTTTTCATCAGGTATCCCTCCATCCATGACATGTTTTTTTTGACGTTGAGTGAAAAACACATTTTCTAATTTAATTTGTGCGTAATACATAGAAATATTTTCACTGGTGGCACTGGATTTTGAGTAAGCTAAAAACACTTCAACTCTTGAGAACTGGCTCTTCTCAATGTCCATTTCTCATTTCACTACAGCAGCAATAAAAAAGGAAGAAAAATAATTCAAATAAGTGTGATCTATCACATTTGAAAATAAATTGTGCACCATTTTAAAAAACAAAAATCTCTAGTACTAAACTTTGACGTGGTGTGATGTTGCTTAATGTGATTGGTCAGTCTTACCTAGCCAATCGTTGAACTTCTTGACCTCAGAGGGCAAGCCCAGCTCTGTGAAGTCTCCAGCATGGATGAACACGTCACCGTAAGGCATCTGAATGGCGTCCGTACGGGAGTGGGTGTCTGAGATACACACAAAACGGGTGTAACCTGGCGGCTTGGGAGTGTCATGGGGCAGGGGGTCCACCCTAAAGTAGAGAGAGAACGAAGGAGAGAGAGAGAGAGAGAGAGAGAGAGAGAGAGAAAAGCGTGAGAAAGACCATGGGAAAGATAAACAATGGGAAGTCTCAAAATGAAGAAGCAGAGTTGCGGTGTTAATGTAGTCTGGATCCGTATCCATCACCATCCCTTATAGAAAGTTAAAAAAGAGAGAGAGAGAAAAAGAGAGAAATTAAAAGAGGGAAAAAAACTGTGAGAGGTCAGCCACAACAAAGGCGAAGGAATGGTAGAAAAAAGAAAGAAAAGCACAGATAGAGAGAGGAGTCCTGTGGGAGTTTCCGTGAGTGTGCAGCAGCCCCAGAGAGTCTCCAGAGGGAGAAGGGAGCTGGTGAATAACAGTGGCCCACTTTAGTGAGCTCTCCTCCAGGTACACAGCAAGCCCTCAACACTCCACAATCACACAGAGACCGAAAGAAGGACAGAGAGACAGAGAGAAATGGAATGAGAGAGCAAATAACAGCATGCAGAGAGGATGGGTCTCAAAGAAAAAGAAAGAGGGAGAAAGGGGAGAGACAGGAATAGAGGAGGGCTTGGGAACGGAGAAAGACAGAGACCAGGTGTCTGAACATATGTAGTGTGTATCTGTATGCCAGCTTATGTGTATGTACATGTATATCTGCAGGGGTGTGCGTCTGCCTGCCTGCATGCGTGTATGTGTTCTACTTACATGTGTACGTGCGGGGGCTGGAAGCGTCCCTGGTTGATGTTGTAGAAGGTGAAGGCCTGGGTGGGGTTGGTGCTGTATTCATCCACCTCCACGGCCACCCTGCCTGCCGCCCGCTGGGCCTGGGACTGCTGCTGCCGCCGTGCAGCCATGATCTCTGACAGGGTGAAGGCCATGCTTCTGGAGCCTGGGCCTGGGCCGCTACTGGGCTGGGGAAGTGGTGGGTTGGGCTGGGGCTGACCCACTCTGGGCTGGCCTGGGGTAGACGTGGTCTGGCCTGGGCTGGAGGTGGCCTGGTCCTGGCACACACAGTAGTTAGGACTGGAAGTGAGGCCTGCTGGAGCGGTCAGGGTTGCGGGTTGGCTCACCAGAGAGGCCCTCTGTCACAGCTTGGCCCACCTCGGAGAAACTCTGCTGGGTTGCTGAGCGAGCATGTCCCCCCTCCACCTCAGTGTCCCCCTACTCCTGCACACACAGAGAACAAAACCACTGAGTGGGAATACAACACCAATCTGGAATGCACAGTTAAGACTGTAAATAAAACACTATCCACCAAAGCAACATAACCCAACCCCTAAGAGCATCTACGGCTTTTACACTGTCAAGCAGATATCACATTTACTACTGCCTTTAAATTACAGCTCTGCTTCTGGGATTCTAGTCGGATTTCATACGAATCCTGAAAGATGGTGAGATGGTGAGGGAGGGATGTAAGGAGGAAGGAGGGTGATCATTTGGGGATGAGTGGGGGAGCTGGATTTATCCTGGATTGTGCTGCTATGTCAGTGTGCCACCTCATTCATGTGAAAACGGCCACACACCATTTCATAATTACACACACTTAACACCATGACTCACACAGGCATACTCTTGTGTGTGTCCATGCATGTATATATGTGTGTGTGTGTGTGTGTGTATATGTGTGTGTGTGTGTGTGTGTGTGTGTGTGTGTGTGTGTGTGTGTGTGGCAGTGCCAGAAGTCCTCACACTGAGTGAATGAGAGCAGAAGGGTGCATTGGCAGATGCTGAGAGCATGGTACACAGTGAGAATAGAAGCGGATTACACTGGCAGTAGGAACAAAGGGAACGGGCCGTATTAACATGAACAGGACCTTGACTACAGGAAGAATGATGAAGAAAGATGTAGCAGAGAACATGGTGAAGAGGGACGGTTTGATAAATGAATAGGCGTGAGGTGGAATTGATTGATGCACTCTTCTTTGGCACAGATGACAGACACTCAGATTTAACGACTGTGAGAAGCAGTCCCATAAAATTGTGCGACAATGTTCCTTCGTTTCACTCGTAGGCTATTCCACGCCCTGGTACGGACACACACCATTAGTCATGTATGTTGGTTAGATTCTTTATGCTGTGTAAAAATGGACTGTGTATGTGTATGTATATATATATATGTGTGTGTAGGCTACAAGTCCTGTTGACAGGTTATGACTGATGCCTACAAGGCTATAGCATACAGCACTGAGTGTGCACGTCTGGCTCAATTTGAATTTGACAAGGCATTGGCAGCATTCACACCTGTCCCATGCTAGCATAGTGATAGAGGGACACAGCCATTATATGAGAACCACTCTGTCAAATGAATAGAACAAACATTACAAAATCGAATTTTGACAAAGTAATTCACATCTGATTAATAAGACAATCAAGAGCCACTTCCAAGCAATCTCGCATAAACAAGCAGTTGATTTGTCTCTCTAATTGAGACATTTAATATGAAGGTTTGGTTTCTTGTTTTCACAACAATTGTCATTCATTTGAATTATGTCCAGTTATCTGACTAAATCTTACTAAACTAAATTGCAAACAAATCAATCAAATCAGATATAATGTCAAGCCTTCATTCTTGGGTGTTAGCCTACTTCAGAAGGCTATTTTGTGTAGTTTAGTAGGGCATAGTCAACAAAACACAAAGGCATGGAGATTAAATAGTTGTCTTTGTCTTTCTTAATGTTAATAATATTGTAAATTGTTCAAATGAAAACTATATATGTAAGACATTGCTTTTTTGGTATTAGTTGTATTTAGGACCCCAAATAAACTCTCACCAACCACTTGAGGGGTTGTTGGCAAATCTGTTCTGAAATTTGATCATGACATTGACCAGATAGATATAGACTATGCAGCACTCCGTGGTTCTTTATGGCATTGACCAGATAGATATAGACTATGCAGCACTTCATGGTTCTTTATGTCATTGACCAGATAGATATAGGATATGTAGCTGAGTGAATGAGAGCAGAAGGGTGCATTTTTACTAAGATTCGGGTCCGTTGTCATCGGGGGATTTGGGCATGGTGGTTCTGCTATTTGGATCTAGCATCAAACACATCAAACACATTGCCTTCAGAAATTATTCATATACCCTTGACTTATTCCACATTTTGTTGTGTTACTGCCTTAATTCAAATACCCCATAATCACAAAGTGAAAACATGTTTTTAGAAATGTTTCCAAATTTATTGAAAATGAAATACAGAAATATCACATTTACATAAGTATTCACACCCCTGAGTGAATACTTTGTAGAAGCCCCTTTGGCAGCGATTATTAAAAAAAAATGTTTTAACCTTTATTTAAGTAAACAAGTCAGTTATGAACAAATTCTTATTTACAATGACGGCCTACCAAAATCCAAAAGGCCTCCTGCGGGGACGTGGGCCTGGGATTAATATATAAATACAATATAAATATAGGACAAAACACATATCACAAGAAGCGAGACAACACAACACTCACAGATTACAGCTGTGAGTCTTTCTGGGCTTTCCACACCTGGATTGTGCTACATTTGCCCATTATTCTTTTCAAAATGGTTGTTGATCATTGCTAGACAACCATTTTCAGGTCTTGCCATAGATTTTCAAGTAGATTTAAGTCAAAACTGTAACTCGGCCACTCAGGAACATTCACTGTACTCTTGGTAAGCTCCATTACGTATATTTTTTTATCCTGAAAAACTCCTGTCCTAAACAATTACAATTATACCCATAACATGATGCAGCCACCACTATGCTTGAAAATATGGAGAGTGATACTCAGTAATGTGTTGTATTGGATTTGCCCCAAACATGACACTTTGTATTCCGGACAAAAAGTGAATTACTTTGCCACATTTTTTCAGTATTGCCTTGTTCCAAACACGATGCATGTTTTGGAATATGTATATTCTGTACAGGCTTCTGTCTTTTCACTCTGTCAATTGGGTCAGTATTGTGGAGTAACTACAATGTTGTTGCGCCGTCCTCAGTTTTCTCCTGTCACAGCCATTCAACTCTGTAACTGTTTTAAAGTCCCCATTGGCCTCATGGGTAGAAATCCCTGAGCAGTTTCCTTCCTCTCCGGCAACTGAGTTTGTTAGGAAGGATGTCCATATATTTGTAGTGACTGGGTGTATTGATACACCATCCAAAGAGTAATTAATAACTTCACCATTCTCAAAAGTATATTCAATGTCTTTTTTTTACCCACCTACCAATAGGTGCCCATCTTTGAGAGGCATTGGAAAACCTCCCTGGTCTTTGTGGTTGAATCAGTGTTTGAAATTCACTGCTCGACTGAGGGAACTTACAGATAGTTGTATGTGTGGGATAAAGAGATGAGGTAGTCATTCAACAATAATGTTAAACACTATTCCATGCAACTTATTATGTGACTTGTTAAGGAAATGTACTCCTGCATTTATTTAGGCTTGCCATAAGAAAGGAGTTGAATACTTATTGACTCAAGACATTTCAGCTTTTCATTTTTATTAATTTGTAAAAATGTCGAAAAACATAATTCCACGTTGACATTATGGGGTATTGTGTGTAGACCAGTACTCCCCCCAAAAATAGATATTTAATCAATTTTAAACTCAGGCTGAAACAACATGTGTAAAAAGTCAAGAGGTGTGAATACTTTCTGAATTCACTGTACATCATGAAAGCATTCTGGTGGACAACCTAACACAGAGAAGAGAGTGATCCACATCTTGGACTAGATATACTAGACATTAGGCTACGTGAAGTAAAACACATTTCCGACAGAAAAAAAATACACATTAGAATAGAATTGAAATCCAAAATCTGTTTCGGATTGTCATCCTACTAATCTTGTAGCCTGCGACACAAAACATTGGCAACACCAATTTGCACCCAAGCAGACACCGCCGCACCAAACCTACCTGGCTTCGCCCGGTCTCCCGGTCGGATGAGCTGAGCCTGTCCGGTTAGGGATGAACCAGTGAAGTCCGGTGGGTCTGATAGAGGAGCGGACGGCGGAGGGGGGAGCAGCTAGCGAGCTGCGCTGGTCGGTTTGAAAGTGCAGCGCGTGGTGCTCAGGTTTGCGCTTTGGCTCTCGCGGAAACACTTAATCTCCCGCCTCTTGTGCTGAATATGCTCGAGCTCTGTGTCTTCCCGCCTCTCCCTGATATGTTCTGGAGCCTTCTGTTGGATGAACAGCTCAATGTGCGAAGGGGAGGTCTGAGCACGAATCAATTCATGTCTGACAGACAGTTTGAGCTGTACAATATCAGAGATTCGTTTCTGTTTTTTCTATCATTTCATCTACCACAGATGCATAATTAAACTGCATTTATTTAAGACCAATGTAGAACCATCGATGTGGTGATAAATGACATACATTTTACTTTATATTTTCACATCTGGCCTAGTTTCATCCTTACCATAGCCCTGTGTTTCTCAAACCTCTTCTGGATTAGTTCACCCCAAGCCAGTTCCACCGACTTTTATGTATTGTAGTACAAGTACACTTGAGTCAAATTGGTAAACTAATCATTAGGCTATTTGAATGGGGTGTGCTAGTTCTGGAATAATGCAAGATGACATGATGGATGTCTGCAACCCAACTGACCTTGGCTTCAGGGGAACGTTTAATTATTTTCAACAGAATACAGTTGCAAAAAAATACTATGAAAACACATTCTTATTCATAGATGTCTTTATAATTTGTGTAAATGCGCCACTGCCTGGTTAAACATTTGTTGTCTTTGGAGACTAGGGCCTATTACTAAACTCAACTACTCTTGAAAACAGCATTTAAAATAAGAAGCTAAAGTCAATGAAAAACAAACTAGATGTCCTCAATCTAAACTCTGACTTAATTAATTAATTAATACACAATGAACTTTAAAAATGGATGCCGGTGCCGAAAGAGAAATATTGTAAGAAAAGAGGAGAGGCATGAAGATAAGGCCTTATCTACACATTTGCCACTCTCTCATTTGCCTGGAGATTCTCAGCGTTGATAACGTCCTGTAAAGTTCAAAAGAAATCACCAGATTTGGCTGTCAGACTCATTTAATGCTGCAGCTACTGTAAGAAACAACAATGCTAACTTGGCTGTGATGTGAATTCAGCCAGCTACATTTTCAGGAAACATATTTCAGTGTGTGTAAGGTGCCCTGCAGTCACCCATGGAGACAAAAGATGCTAGATAATATGGAAAAGTGCAAAGTAAAGTGTAACAAGTAACATTTAAACAAGGGAAGATCACAGAGCATGGTGGAGTTGTTTTTCTGCTACTGTTTTATTTGAATTTGTTCTTTACTGGATTTTCATGGACCAAACAATGGCAAAACACTGTGATACATTTTCTCTCTTTGGGTACAACCGACTAACACAAACGTTAAAATTATCCCTCTATAAAATGGACTAAAGTACCTACATACAATATCTCTCTTTCTCCACCTCGATCTCACAAGCTACTCACACACTGACACACGCTGTCTCACTCTCTCTCACACACACACACACACACACAATATAATACATTCTCAGGAAAAGTCAATCATAAAAATTTTTGCATTTCATACCGATTTTCATCATCATCATCATCATCATCATCATCATCAAACACACTAAACGCCCAAAACATCCCTCAACAGAAAGTGGGTGCACTGTACCAACATTAGCTACACCTCTGCAGGCGGCAACCATTTTGAGTGGACTGAGTGGACAAACACCGTGGTTGTATCTGAAAACATTAGCTGTCAAATCCATGCTTCCTCCGCCCTTGTTAGCTCAATTCCACTCAAAGCTCATTGGAGGAGGGTTTGCAAGGTCCCTCCCCCGGACCACCTCCTCCAATGAGCTTTGATTTGACGACTAGTACAATTTTCTGACACAACTCTACACACAACAGTGGGGGTTACGATTAGACTGGAATGAACAGGTCCTGGATCAGTGCTAGGGCACAAAGCAGACTTTATGAATGAATGACTATTTCTGATCCCATATCAGTGGCCTTTAGTATGTGGCCTGTAGGTTAGAAGATACAAGCCATATAGTTATGCTTATCATCCTTGTGTCCAGCACAAATAATTTAAGTTATTTATAACCGTGTAGTAGCGGTGTATTAGCAGTTTAATAGGTCTGTAATAGATGTGCTGCATAGGCAATTATAAACTGGGTGGTTCGAGCCCTGAATGCTGATTGGCTGACAGCCGTGGTTTATCAGACCATATGCCACGGGTATGACAGATTTTTTGTTGTTGTACTGCTGTAATTACGTTGGTAACCAGTTTATAATAGCAATAAGGCATCTCAGGGGTTTGTGGTATATTGCCAATATACCACGGCTCAGGGCCTTATTGCTTAAACGGACTCTGCTGGGAGAGTGTTACAAGGGGGAGAACAATGAAAGTGTATTTTGTCAGAACATTTGACTAGTTGAGGTCAGTTGGGGCTCTTTCTGGGTTATGGTTACAGTTGCAAGTGCTATGTACATACAGATACTCTCATAGACATCACAATACTTTCAAACAGACCTCTGTCCCTCTGCTACTACATTCACCTCCAAATCAACAGTCTCGTCATCATACAATACATATTTTCTCCACTTGCATTGTGCAGAAATATAAACAAACTAACCTATTTGTTACAGATATTAAATCAACAGTCTAGGTTGATGACTTACATAAACTGGGAGAAGTCCAAATAGGACGGATTGAGAGTGGACACTCGTAAAAAGCAGGTGGTTTTGAGTGTGCACTTAGTGCCATCATATAAGAAGCTTTACACAAAACACCCCTTTTCTCTGGCAGCTAGTCAGGAGAGTCTTAAAGGGATGAGGCAGAGTTAGGAGATGGGAGCACACCCACAACTAAAATAGTAGTGGGTCGTTAAGGACATTTCCCTTTAAATTATTACTTACTGGCAATACTGCTTTTCAGGCCAAATGGGTGGATTTGATGGTGTCTGTCTAAACAATTGAACGCTGGGGTTTTTTGTGGTGAGAACAAAACGGGACATATTTTTGTCTCTCTCTTTGCTACAACCAAGGTAATACATTTCTATACAACACAAAACATAAGGAAAAATGTAACTTAGATTTTTTTTTCTACAGTTCACAATATAAAATTCAAGTGCAATTAAAGTTCCAAATATTAGTTACATCACATACATTACTCTCTATAGCAACGACTGTTACTTGCAGGTAGTTTTTTCATCTTGTTATATATCTTTAAAGAAAAGTGACTTTTTGGAAAATCAAACTTATTCGTTCACTGTACTCAGTTTGAGGTGGAATGGTCTGGGATGCCGAAATCAGAAATGTCTTTATTTCCCATGTGAAAATGTTGATGCAGAATATGATATAAGTGCACCAATCATTTTTTTGTGCACGCCAGGGGCCTTTTAAAATAACAAAATAAAGATACATCTATGTACCTGCGTGTGACATCACTCTCGCACACCATCTGCGTGCACATCTACGTGCACATACGTATGTTCACACAAATATACATACGTACATAGATACACATACATTTTACTTGTAGCCAACATGTCTGTACTTACATATATATCAAACATCCATGTTGTGGGCTTCTGCAAGTTCTAACACATATAAATATAACCAAAACAACAACAACAACACAAAAACAAACCAAAACAGAAGTACAGGGGAAAAGCTGGAAAGTTAAAACGAGAAATGCAGGGGAAAAAAAGACAAAAGAGGGAGAGACGGTTCTCTGTTCCTGTGCAGAGAATGCTGGGATTGCGATTCAGGAGGAACTCTGGGTAGGGTTGGGGGTGTAAGAGAAGTGTTTCAGAGTAGAGGGTGTAGAAGAGAGGGATAGATTGGCGGGGGGCGGTGTAGGAGAGATGTAGGGGTATAGACGTAGGGATTAGAAGACACACGGGGATGTTGACAGGGTAAGGACGTAGGTGAAGGGTCGGGAGGATTAGATGGTGGAAAGGGGGAGTAGGGTAAGCATCTGGGTAACAGACAGGGGGCGTAGCAGCTTATTTGTACGGCCGTAGGAACCGTGTGACTTTGGAGCGCAGCAGTTTGATGAATGAGCGGGGGAACATGTCTTTGGACTCCTGTGCCGTGTACCTGAAGTAGTTCTGGGGGTGAGCCAGAACATCAAACAGGGCTTTGATCAGTTTTTTATCCTGCAGGGAGGAGAGGGGGAGGGAGGGAGAGACAGAGAGCGGGAGTTATCAGTGAAGATAATATACTATAAACTGTATAGTATTATTTATTAATTACAATATACAATGCACAGTAATGGGACATAATGAAGAGTTGCTTACTTTCAGTATCTCTTGGTGATTCTCTGATGCGTAGAGTCTGCCATCCCGGACAATGTCCTCTATCAGCTGCTGGTAGTCCTCTTCAAAACAACAGACAGGATGAAACACAGGGTTACATTACTCAGCTGACACAAAAAGTGTATTAAGATTCCGCCATCAAACACACCTTGTCACACTGTACATTATAGTTGACTTAATAAGGCACTGTTGAATGTTAGGGAGTCTGAGCAGCTTAGAAGTGTAGAAGTTACAGCAGACTGACCATCGTAGGTGACATAGGGGACTTGGAAGCCCTTGCCACTGTTGCCCTCATTGGACTTGAACTGGATCCAGAGCTTGCGGGAGCGGGAGGTGAAGGCGATTGGCCGCTCGTACGTCTGACACGTCTCATAGGTGGTGATGGAGGTGGGCAGGGCTAAGGGACGAAGAGGGAGGGGCTACATTTAATTGACAGACAGATGGACCAACCAAGAGTTGAAATAATACTTGATGAATATTAAAATAGCAAGATAGACTAACTACAATAATGTAACAATCTAAATGCCTGGCTAGCTGATGAAATTAAATATCATGCTGTCTGATTGGCTGGCACAGTAAGAATGATTTCCTGGTTGTGCGTACCACTCTTCCTCATGACGAGCACATCTCCACACTCGTCTTCGATGGGGAGGAAGATCTCAGGCACCACGATGAGGATGCGTCTCTTGTGAGGGGGGTTGATGGTCCAGATACAGTCTACATTGGACGGGTAGTCCCCGGGGTAGTTAGGAGACTCAATAAAGCCTGTGAAGTCTCCCAGCTCACCGCCACACACCTGGTCTGAGACAGGGAGAAGAGACTTGGATGAGTCAGGAAGCACTGGAGACCATGGCTTTGAATTGAACTCATTTAGCAGCAAGGAACACGTTTATAGCTTAGAGCAGTGGTTATTTTATTATATATTTTTGTAATAGTAGAATGCACAAGGTGACATGTCTAAATTGGTTCCTCTAATCAGTTCCTCTTGTCATGTCAGTCATTACATACCTCAGAGAGCTATTTATAACTTGTCAGAAATGTCCAGATCAACTAGCCCATGTCAGCTACTGTCTTTATATTTAGGTTTTTTAGTCCACAGATATTGTTGTAATTTTTTTTGTCACTCAAACATCACATGAATACACATTAGACATGGCAAAATGTATAGGATTGCAAGAAAATTTGCTTCAAAACTGAAACATTTTCTTTGAACCCCATGACATAATGAGTAGAATTGCAGGAAATAAGCTTTAAACCTGCAAAATTCTCTTGTGTGAACAGTTTGCCATGAACAGTGATGTGCCTATAGAAATAAACATGGGGCACGCAGGGGGCGCCAGAATGTTGCCCAATGCTGGGAACTGAAATGTTTTAGCACGTGTCACACCAAGACAACTTGTCATTTGAGTCCTCTAACCATGTGCTACACTAAAATAATTCACTGCACTAATGGGAGACTGGCCTTACTCTTGCAGTGAGAGACGTTGGTGGCTCCGTCAAAGTCGGTGGTGGTGTTGCCAGGGCAGGTGATGCAGTAGTTCTGTCCAAACTCTGACTGGTAGGTACCGGCTGGGCAGCGGATACAGCGGTGGTTACTGGAGTTGTAGTGGTGTCCAGGAGCACAGTGGACTACGGAGAGAAACACACACACAAACATGAGAGTAATACACACACACTCTCTCTCTCTCTCTCTCTCTCTCTCTCTCACCTTTGGCCTCACAGTCCCTGAAGGCGACAGAGCCCTCGTACTTGGTCATGAGGCCACCTCCACAGGAGAAGCAGAGTACACGGCCAGGCTCAGGCTGGAAGGAGCCCAGGGGACAAGGGTTACAGGGACGGAACCCATCTGACGAATACTGACCAGCCGGACACTGGCCTGGGAGAGGTGGAGAGAGGAAGAGGTTTAACAAGGCTCTATAACGTACATCTCTTCAACTGACCTATAATGTTGGAAGTAGAACTTCAATGTCTAATGAGATGGAGTCAGTTCCAGAGTACCGCTGGTGAGGTTATGAAATCCCTTGTGAATCAAAAGGGAACGCCCAACGTGGGGCTCGAACCCACGACCCTGAGATTAAGAGTCTCATGCTCTACCGACTGAGCTAGCCGGGCTGATCTATCTATGGAATCCTGGGTCTTTGCTGCTATCTAGAGGACAAAGTGGGAAACAGACCATGGTCTCCAATTGAATTGGAATACCGTTTAATAACCACAGGGTGGTGCCAAACCACAGCGGACATAAGACTGCCACAAACACACACACACACACACACATACACACACACACACACACACACACACACACACACACACACACACACACCTCCGCACTGGGAGACGTTCTTGGCCCCGGCGATGCCCTGTCCCTCGGTGCTGGGGCAGGGTTCACAGGACAGCTGACCCATTGTGTCCTGGTATGTACCAGGGGGACACACGACACACTGATCATGGTCTCCACTATAGTACGTCCCCACACCACAGCTCACTGAGACAGGGAGAGAGATAGACGTACACACAGAGAAAGAGAGATGAGAGAGACATGTTTAGCATATCATGGTAATGTATATCCCACATACACTGCATTAACAGAGACGGAAGTTGGCTTTAGTCTACACACACTGTGTCAAACTGCAGCTGTGATGTATAGGCCAAAATAAAGTAAACCCCAACATAAAGTGTCTTAATAGGGTGTTGGGCCACCACAAACCAGAACAGCTTCAGTGCACCTTGGAATAGATTCTACAAGTGTCTGGAACTCTACTGGAGGAATACGACACCATTCTTCCTCAAAGAGTTCCATCATTTGGTGTTTTGTTGATGGTGGTGGAAAACGCTGTCTCAGGAGTCACTCCAGAATCTCTCTTAAGTGTTCAATGAAGGTGCATAAAGACGGTGGAGTTACGACGTCATTGTTTTTAGCTACAGAGTTCTTAAACTACGGCGCGCGACCTGGTTCAATGGTGCCAGTAAATCAGCACAATCGACTTTTCCCGTTTTTCTAATTGCCGGCATCTTGGAGCTAGAATTGGGATCGCGTAGGCCTATACCGATACAAAAAAAGGAGTAACGGAGAGTAATGTACAATACGCCGAACGTGGCAAAAAAGGTATTTGTGGTAAGTACATGGGGGCAGCCATCTTTATGCACATTCACCATTGGGTTGAGATGGCAGACAAAACATAATGGGCAACTGGGCCTGCCCAGCATTTTTATACATGACCTTAAGCATTATGGGATATTAATTGTTTAGGAATTGCTCAGGAACCAAACCTGTACAGAAGCACCTGCTTTCAATATACTTTGTATCCCTAATTTACCCAAGTGTTTTTCTTTATTACCTGCACATGGAACAGTAAGCTACAACAACTCCATATCCCAGAACTCCATATCCCAGGATGCCTTGCACAGGATGCTCACCACACTTGCCGTCCCGTAAGACCTGTCCGGTGCTGCATTGCTCAACGTGCAGTGCAGGTTTCTGGGCCACCTCGTACTCGGTACCAGAGAACTGGATATAGAACTGCTGCTTGTTGATGGACTTCCTCAGGGTCCGCATGGCACTCTGTAACCTCTGCTTCATACGCTCCCTCACACACTCCACGTTACACGAGTCTGGGGAGTGGAATACACACAGTCAGTACACACACACACACACACAATAAATACACAGAGTCCACGTTACACAAGTCTGCAGAGAGGAATATATAAGCACACACACTCAATATAACAGAAAGCTCACATTGCTCACACCCATACAGAAATAGGCTACATGAGTCTAAAATGTAGCGTATATGCAATCAGCACACACACACACACACACACACACACACACTGACCTGAGGTTGCACAGTCACACTGACCTGAGGCTTCCTTCATCTCCATCTCAAACTCAGCTGTGATGTGGGAAACCTCTTTGGAAGGGGACTTGCGTCCACGCCGCCGCTTCTTGGACGAGTCACACTTCAGATTGACAAAGGTCACCTGGCAGTCGTCAGTACACGGGAGCGGACCCCCTGAGAAGAAGAAGGGGAGGATGAGGAAGAAGATAAGAAGAGGAAGTTGATAGGATGCTGTTGTGCATTGTTTATTATTGTTTGTTTCGGAGTTATGGCAGGTGTAAGGGCACAGCTCAGGGCACATCTAACTGTTGGTTTATATTACTGCTACAGTATCTTGCATCGTGTATACCTTCTTAGTCTTAGTTCGGTCTGTATTACTTGATGCTGTACACTCTAAGTTAGGAGTAGCCTGTGTTATACAGTACAGTTTGTACAGTCATTTAGGAGTAGCAGGATTTACCTTGCAGGCTCGGCTTGGACATCTCTCTGTGTTTTTCCTTGTTCCTGGGTCTTAGGTGACACTTGGCATCTTTGACCTTGAAGCGGGCCTTCTGCTTGATGGGCGGGGGTAACGTATCTTCATTTACATAAATGAGAAAGACACAGAAATATACACTAATGAATGACCTTTGACATCCTATGAATAACATCATAATTAGGGACAGGAGTTTTATCCTGATCACCTGACCTGACCAACTCCGGGCCCTTAATGATGGTCCACTGCCCATGGCATATGATCACTTCAGAGCGCATCTCCAGGCCACCTTTATTGGTGTTCCCTGGTTGAGGTGAAGTTTAGGTCAGAGAGGAACTAACGCAGCCAAATGCTTCATCACGCTCTGCCTGTCTCTCTGGCAATGAAGGCAAAACCAAAAACCCACATCGTCCCGGTGATCAGCAGTCCAGCCGACACCAGGGAGGCTTGTAGACGGAATGTGTGTGTTTGTGTCTGTTTGTCGGTCATGTATTGGGTGGTCGGGATGGCTGTCATTTTAACGAGGTGCTGGAGACACGCAAGGGTCAGTGTGTGTGTGTGTGTGTGGTTATGGGTACGCTGAGTGGATAGGAACATTGAGATCGGAGCCAGGTAAACACACAGCACACTGAGAGGCCATGAAGGGCTGTGTGTGTGGCTCTGTCCATTAACCACTAACAACATACTCACCAGGACACCACTGGCTCCAGTTTGCTGCTGAAAAGCAGAGGCGCTGAATGGACTGAGCTGTTAGTGGTTTGGGACTCCACATAAGCTGTCTTGATCATCATCATCGTAACCATCATCATCGTCACCGTCATCATCACCACCATCATCATCATCACCACCATCATCATCGTAACCGTATTTCACATCACTTAACACTCACACCCCCAGCCAGATGGTGAGTCTTTATATCTCTCCATCTCTATCTCTCTCACACACACTCCCCATCTACCTCTCCACCCCTCTCCCTCTTTCTCTCTCTCTCCCTCTCAGTGCATTCCTCTGGCCGTGCGAGGGCCCTCTCCCTGTTCAGAATCTACAGAGTGCTGAAGGAAATATAGGAGTGACGATATGGCGAGCACCAAAGGCAGGGGAGTGAAGATTCCGATGGAGGGAATGAAGAAATTGAGGAATTTAAACTCAACGGCAATGAGAGAAGTAAAAAGATGTCAACTGCATCGACACTACAAGGTCATGACCGAGCTGCGAGACCCTGATCTCATGGTATGTGTGTGTTTTAGCTGAAGTGGTATGGTTAAATATCTTCATATTGAACAAAGCATGACATCTCTGTCCCATAATACATGTCCCATAATGCATTGCATACCTGCACAGGTGAGCAGTGCGGTGGTGGCGTTCCTCTTCTGCGGTGCCTTCCCAGGTTGCACCGGCACACCACAGCTTAGAGTGTAGCTGTTCTCAGAGTCTGGCGGGACACACACAAGTACATGTCAGTTACAACCCTGTCCATCCAAGGTCGATCCATTTAGACCAGCTCTGCTTGCAGTATCCCTGTCTTCTGCCACTGGCTGACTTGTTTATGGCTATTAAACTGACAGCACTGAGGGACAGCGTGACATGGGACATGAGGAAATATGGGATTGCTGTCAAAGTGATAGAGGGGTCCGTCTGAGGAGCAGTGTGACCCAATCTCCCTGCTACGCTAACTGCCTGGGGTGTGTGTGTGTGTGTGTGTGTGTGTGTGTGTGTTTATCTTGGCTAGTTGAGGTTCTGATGGAGTGCGGAGGAGTAAAATACTTGTATTAGTTTTCTATGGCCTCACTTTCTCTAGTATTTAAGAGTTACAAGAGACTGCCATATAAAGTCTGCCATAAAATAAAACACACTCACACACACCTCAGTCACACACCTCAGTCACACACACACACACACACACACACACACACACACACACACACACACACACACACACACACACACACACACACACACACACACACACACACACATCTAGATAGTCAAATGAGGGATGAAGACTTCAGAGCTCATAAAGTGGGATGTGAATAAAGTACAACCACAAGAATTTAAAAGCTTTCCTTCTCCCCCAAATTAAGACATTCTCCAGATAGATAAAAAAGCAATATTATTTCACTTTGTGTTTGAGCGCTATCCATCAGTCTCACACTACAGCAGCCAAACCAAACGGAGTAGCTGTCTACTCAAAACAGTCCCAACAGAAATATGGCAGGCCCGATTAAAGAATGTAATTGTTTTACAGATGTTCGTCTGTGTTAAGCACATTCGCAGAAGGACCAGGACGCCTGCATTGACAGCCAATAGCTTTATAGCCATGTATAGCCTTAGGGGCAACACCAGACGAAATCACTCACTGAGTGAAATACTTTTAGCTGAAATGACCCCTGATGGATCCTTTGGCCAGTGACTGAGAAAGGTAGGTAGGTAGATAGATTAGTTCTTTAATCTGAGCCCTTCATCCAAGTGGGAAACTTTCAGTGGAGCTCTGCTTGAATGGAGAGCAGCGTGAGGACTGGCCTTGGCCTCTAGAGGGCAGCAGAGAAAGCGGAGTGGCTGGAGCTCAGTAAACACGCTGCTACACAGGCATTGGTCATCGATAAGAGTCAGCTGAATACTAGCGCATGGGACTAAACCTCACTAGACCAGTCCAGATCAGAGAAGGTAGAGGATTAATGTAGTTTAACCAGAGAAGGAGGGAGTGTAGATTGCAGATTGAGGAGAGTCGAGGTTAAAGGCTAGGATTCTGCTGGGGAGAAAGAGTGGTCTTTGAGTAAAACAATTCCTCCTTGCTGTAAGGTGTGTGTGTGTGTTGGGGTGTGTAGGACTGAGCCACGTACCTGCTAGGAAGAGTGCGTTGGACGGACAGGAGAGGGAGCACACCTCCACCCCTCCTCTCTTGTCACAGCTGAGCTGGGCGCGCGGCGCTGGCTTCCCATCGGTCAAACACTTCACCGCCTCTGAGGAACATAGAGGGTCACGTCACCGTGACAACCACCGACCCGTCACAGCACAAAAACGATGACACACACGCACACTCACACACACTCTCCTATGTGTATAGAAGACACACACACACACAGTAGACGTTTAGGTGCTTACTGGTGCAGTCCTTCTTGTTCCAGTGGAGTTTCTGACCGGGCGGACACAGACACTCATAGCCTCCCTGTGTGTTCACACAGCTGTGCTCACAGCTCCCGTTGTTAATGCTGCACTCATCTATGTCTGAGACACAACCACATAGAATACAGTCAGAGGGTGTGTGTGTGTGTGTGTGCATCTGCGCACACATACGTGGTTGGGTATCATCAAAGTTCAGAATGACATCATCAAGACAGAGCATGTGCTACGTGTGAGTGTGTGATGTCATCAGTGTGAGACAGACAGCTCATGTCCTCTCCGTGCTCAATATCTGACTGACTGGTATCTGTTGACTGCTAATGAAACGCCCTTTAGACAGTGGCCTGTTTAGTCTACCTCTGAAGAACATGGCTGTCAGTCAGACAGGGCCAGGTGAAGTGGGATCACAACACACACACAACACACACACACCTACTGCCCCCCGCTCGACATGTGTGTAAACAGGTACAACACACACACATGCACACACAGGCAGGGACGCAGGTACGGAGGGCTATTCAGGGAAACTGAGGTGCGAGTGTGCTTTCGGCAGCTCCGTCTGCACGTGCTCGGTCACCCCTCACCAACACACACAATGAAAAAACTCTTTCTCTTTCTGTTTCTCTCTCTCCCCTCTCTTTCTTACTCTCTCTTCCTCCTTGTCAGTCTCTCAGGGCTTCTCACTTTGTGTCAATCAATTAATTCTATCAGTGCCTCTCCCTAGCTGCCTGTCTATCTCTTTCCCATATCTTTCTACGTATGTGTGTGTGTGTGTGTGTGTGTGTGTGTGCGTGCGTGCAATCCCATGCATGTCTGTGTTATACTCACCTCCGCAGTGTGTGAGGCCGTACAGAGTGTATCCTTCCTGACAGACACAGTCGAAGTTGCCAGGGTAGTTGACGCAGGTGTGGTCACAGGTCCTCTCAAAGGAACACTCGTCAATATCTGTGAGGAGAAACAGATTGTATGTAATGCTACTGTTTACACACGGGGGCTGTCCAAAAATAGCACCATTCCCAATATAGTGCATTACTTTTGACTAGAGCCCCATGACAATCTATTCCCTATATAGTGCACTACATTGGACCAGGGCTCCTAGGGAATAGGGTGCCATTTGAGATACTGCCATGAACTGGACCATAGTGGGTCACTCTGACCATGCCCTCACCAAGGACTGATGGACAATATAGACAGTGTCTACATGACAGTTAGGACAGAGTTAACATCCATGTGGGGAGACAGTGGATGTGTGTGTGTGTGTGGGGGGGGGGGGGGGGGGGGGGGGGGGGGCTGGAGGAATGGACACTGCAGGAGCATTTGAAAATATTCTGTCTGGAATAACAGTGTACATGCAACCTGGTTATGTGGGTGGGGGTCTAAACAGTGACAGGGTGACAGGGTTACAGGTGACACGGTGACAGGTGACAGGGTTACAGGGTGACAGGTGACAGGGTGACAGGTAACAGGGTTACAGGGTAACAGGTGACAGGGTTACAGGGTTACAGGTGACAGGGTGACAGGGTTACAGGTGACAGGGTTACAGGGTGACAGGGTTACAGGGTTACAGGTGACAGGTTGATAGGGTGACAGGGTTACAGGTGACAAGTTGATAGGGTTACAGGTGACAGGGTGACAGGTGACAAGTTGATAGGGTGAGAGGGTTACAGGTGACAAGTTGATAGGGTTACAGGTGACAGGGTGACAGGTGAAGTTGATAGGGTGACAGGGTTACAGGTGACAGGTTGATAGGGTGACAGGGTTACAGGGTGACAGGGTTACAGGTGACAGGTTGATAGGGTTACAGGTGACAGGGTGACAGGGTTACAGGTGACAGGTTGATAGGGTGACAGGGTTACAGGGCGACAGGTGACAGGGTTACAGGGTGACAGGGTTACAGGTGACAGGTTGATAGGATTACAGGTGAAGTTGATAGGGTGACAGGGTTACAGGTGACAGGTTGATAGGGTGACAGGGCGACAGGTGACAGGGTTACAGGGTGACGGGGTTACAGGTGACAGGGTGACAGGGTTTACTGGGCGACAGGTGACAGGGTTACAGGGTGACAGGGTTACAGGTGACAGGTTGATAGGGTTACAGGTGACAGGGTTACAGGTGAAGTTGATAGGGTGACAGGGTTACAGGTGACAGGTTGATAGGGTGACAGGGTTACAGGTTGATAGGGTTACAGGGTCTGTGTCAGTAAGGATATCAGGTTGGTTGCTGAATAGTCATACACACAGATCTGTGCACTCCCACACAATACATAGACATGCCTATAATCATGCTAAACGTTAGTTTTGACTAGTGTAGGACTGACAATTAAGTCATCGTCCTTGGTTGTAGCAGAGCGCATGTTTGCTTCCTTTTGAGAAACCAACAAGCTGATATATGACTCATTGATATTACTCTCTACGGCTCTTCTCCACACAAACACCCATTATTCAGCCACAGCTAATAAGACCGGTCCATTAATCAGACTGGAGTCAAAAGCAGAGCTCTGCTCACTAAACAACACCAAGAGGTGTTCTCAGTTGAGACTTCCCGATCCAATTCAGTCTTTCAGACAAGCCCTCCACCCCAGGCCTGGGAAAGATCAGACCAACACTGTGGTCAGGACCAGTGGCTGTATGTACAGTATCAAGCATCTCTGAGTAGGAGTGCTGATCTAGGATCAGCACCCCCCCCCCCCCCCCCCCCCAGCAATATAATCATATTCATTGTGACTTAAAATGTCAAACTGATCCAAGATCAGCACTCCTACTCGAAGACACTTGCAAATACAAGCCCTGGTTTTGGTTTATAATTGTTTTATTCAACTTTAGTGAGACCGATGTAATGACATATTTGGGTGGCTGACAGTACCAACACATTTCTTCAGTCCAGCGTCTCCAACTCACCTGGGCTATTTCAATACCAAGTCATCTGGGCTGTGGAGATTTACAGAGGCTAAAAATACGGTGTGTTGTGATAAAGTTTGTCATGAGGAGGAAGTTGTTGAGGCCTGGCTTCTGTTGGCTGCTTTGCTACAGTCCTCCAGGCAACTGTCTATATGACGGGCTCGGGTTACATTATCATACCTGATTAATTAAACTAGCATCAGACCACAACCCCAGCCACCGCGCAGCACTGGAACGACTTGTATCATCTCATTTCACAGAGAGGTGCCAGTTGTTGGCTTGGCTGATGTGCAGGTGTCTGTCTGTTTGTGCGGTCGGGTGTAACACACCCAAGGACAGTGTCCCTGTTTATTAAAATACCAAAGAATGTAGCCTGTCTATTGCCTCTTAATAAGCATACTGTGTCTGCAAAGCTAAAGCTCTGCTCCCTCTGTCGTCTTGACCTCTACGATATTGTTTTAATACAGCTACCTGTAGGGAGTCTTTATGTTCCTGGTGATTATTGCACACCCCATTCTCCATCACCCCTGCCCTTGTACAGGCACAGAGGCTGCCTTAAGACTCTCTCTCTATATTTGTCTCCCCCTCCACTTTCTCTCTCCGGAGGAACCTGGCATAGCTGTAGGTCTTCTCCGACACGTATTACCAAGAGATATTTTCCCTGGAAGAGCTTACCAGCATGGAAAGATTTAAAACATTAAATAAATAAAAGTTAAAAATAAAAATCTGAACAGAAATACCACTTGTTAGCAGATGGAAGCTAAGTTTTACAATCAGGTAAGCTGATGGGTGGAAGGAGCGTGTCGGTGTGTGTGTGTGTGTGTGTGTATGTGTGTGTTCCTCCCATCAGCACACACCCAGGCTGAGTGTGATATTGGCATGTATGGAGTTGTATAAACTGTTAGTTGGCAGTTTTTTGGTGTTTAATATGACACACACACACACACACACACACACACACACACACACACACACACTGGGATAGAGTTGTTTGGTGTTTTTGGTTCGGGGACAAAAACACTGCAGGGTGTTGTTGTTAATAAAATAATTTGTGATGTGTGCCTCTCCTGTCTCTCTTGCTGTGACTTGTATAGAGGAATCTGCATTTGTCCTCCAAACACAACCAGGGATAAGATATGAAGAGAGAAGCAGAATGCCTTAATACAACTGACAGTATATTACACCCACTGAAGGATGTCAAGTCAATTGTACTAACAAGCCTATCTGTGCATGTCATTCCAGGTGAATGATTTGTAGTCCGACCCCTGTTTTGATCCTTCGTATGATCCTGCTCTGAACATGAAGCACATGAGTTACTATCATAGAGACGTATGATAGAAGCTACTAGGCCGACTGTATATTCTAGTATATCCATTTCCACGGTCCCTATTCCGTGACACTTTCCTTCCGTGATCTGATCGCGGAGTGACGGCACCGGTTTCCAAAGGTAACTGTCTTAAAAGCATTGTGACGTCATCAGACAGGAGTGTATGACAGACGTCAGTCAGGCGGGCTGCTCACCCTGGCAGGTGCGCTCGTCAGTGAGGAGCTTGTGGCCCTTCTGGCAGCTGCACTCAAAGGAGCCCACCGTGTTCTTGCAGAAATGGTCACAGCCGCCGTTATTGGTCGCCTCCTGGCATTCATCTATGTCTGTATGGAGAGAGGGAGAGAGGGATGGGGGGGAGGAGAGGAAGAGACAGAGAGTAAGGGAGTGAGAAAGCGAGAGAGAGAGAGAGCATTAGGCCACAGATACATACACTAAGGCAGTGGTTCCCAAACTTTTTATAGTCCCGTACCCCTTCAAACATTCAACCTCCAGCTGCCGTACCCCCTCTAGCACCAGGGTCAGCGCACTCTCAACTGTTGTTTATGCCATCATTGTAAGTCTGCCACACACACACACACACACACACACACACACACACACACACTATACGATACATTTAATAAACATAAGAATGAGTGTGAGTTTTTGTCACAACCCGGCTCGTGGGAAGTGACAAAGAGCTCTTAAAGGACCAGGCACAAATAATAATAATAATCAATCAATTTCCTTTATTTAGCCATCTTACATATAAAACCTTATTTGTTCATCAAAATGGTGAATAACTCACCACAGGTTAATGAGAAGGGTGTGCTTGAAAGGATGCACATAACTACAATGTTGGGTTGTATTGGAGAGAGTCTCTGTCTTAAATCATTTCCCACAGACAGTCTGTGCCTGTATTTAGTTTTCATGCCAGTGAGGGCCGAGAATCCACTCTCACATAGGTACGTGGTTGCAAAGGGCATCAGTGTCTTAACAGCGCCATTTTCCAAGGCAGGCTACTCAGAGCAGCCCAATCCAGAAATCTGGCAGTGGCTTCTGATTCAAATCAATTTTCACAGAACCGCTTGTTACAATTTCGATGAGGCTCTCTTGTTCAGATGTCGGTAAGTGGACTGGAGGCAGGGCATGAAAGGGAAAACGAATCCAGTTGTTTGTGTCATCCGTTCCGGGAATGTGCCTGCGTAATTGAGCACCCAGCTCACTCAGGTGCTTCGCTATATCACATTTGACATTGTCTGTAATCTTGAGTTCGTTTGCACACAAAAAATCATACAATGATGGAAAGACCTGTGTGTTGTCCTTGTTAATGCAGACAGAGAAGAGCTCCAACTTCTTAATCATAGCCTCAATGTTGTCCCGCACATTGAATATAGTTGTGGAGAGTCCCTGTTATCCTAGATTCATATCATTCAGGCGAGAAAAAACATCACCCAGATAGGCCAGTCGTGTGAGAAACTCGTCATCATGCAAGTGGTCAGACAAGTGAAAATTATGGTCAGTAAAGAAAACGTTAAGCTATTCTCTCAATTAAAAAAAAACATGTCAATACTTTGCCCCTTGATAACCAGCGCACTTCTGTATGTTGTAAAAGCGTTACATAGTTGCTGCCCATATCATTGCATAGTGCAGAAAATACACGAGAGTTCAGGGGCCTTGCTTTAACAAGGTTAACCATTTTCACTGTAGTGTCCAAAACGTCTTTCAAGCTGTCAGGCGTTACCTTGGCAGCAAGAGCCTCTCGGTTGATGCTGCAGTGTACCCAAGTGGCGTCGGGAGCAACTACTTGCACGCGCGTTACAACTCCATTATGTCTCCCTGTCATGGCTTTTGCGCCATCAGTACAGATACCAACACATTCTGACCACCAAAGTCCATTTGATGTCACAAAGCTGTCCAGTACTTTCAAAATATCCTCTCCTGTTTGCAGAAGAGGATGTCTTCCTTAATTGACCCCCCATAAACGTAACGGACATATACCAGGAGCTGTGCCAAGCCCGCCACGTCTGTTGACTCATCCAGCTGTTATGCATAGAATTCCCTGGCTTGTATGCGAAGCAATAATAGTTTCAAAACATCTCCTGCCATGTCACTGATACGTTGTGAAACAGTGTTGTTTGATGAAGCCATTGTCTGTATAGTTTTTTTGGGCCTTTCCCCCCAGTATTGTCCCAGTCATATCCACGGCAGCAGGAAGAATGAAGTCCTCCACAATAGTATGGGGCTTGCCTGTCCTAACTACTCGGTAGCTCACCATATAAGACGCTTCCAGCCCCTTCTTTTTAATGGTATCTGCTGCTCTTATACATGTCTTACTACTCGAAAGTCGTCTTAATTCTCGCTCAAAAAACTCCAGCGGCTTATTTTTCAAATTGGCAAGTTTTGTTTCTAACTGTCTGAGCAAGAGTAAAGGTTTCATTGAGTTGTGAGATAGTACTTTTCACATATAACACACTGTGGCTGAGGAAAGGCACTACTCCCAATATAAGTGAACAATCAATGTAGTTCTCATAATATATTTGCACCACTTCGATGGTCCAACGTTTGGTGCTTTCCTGGGTAAGGGGGTAGTAGCTCTTCGGCTGCATCAGATTCACAACTGTCAGTGTCGATGCTATCTGGGCTAACAACAAAGTTAGAGTTACTGATGCTAGCATTGGATGTGCTCGTGGAAGCAGAACAACGTGTGTCGTCGACAGGTGCAGGTGTAGTACTGCTGGTAGTAGAGCTGGTATGTGTCTCTATGGACCCGGGCCTTACTATTTTGAACCATTTATCCATTTGGAGCAAACGGAATGAGCAGCAGCTACGCTTGGCTACATATGGACCGTTAGTGGAATTCCCGCGAGAGAGAAACGGTTAATGTGATGTTAATTATTTGACTAGGCTACCTGTATTTGACATTGTGTTGTAAATTCACTGAACACCAGATGGTTTAATTGTATTTTTGGCAGTGAAACGAGGCTACTCAGGCGAGAAAAAAACCTCACCCAAATGTATAGATCAGTTGGAAAATATAAACAGACTTTTTCACTGAAAAAGTGAAAACTATTTTTTAAAACAAGTACCCTAGTTTGGGAATACTTGCACTAAGGCAATAGGCAATACTGGTCGAAGAGAATCAAGTTTTTACACACACACACACACACACACACACACACACACACACACACACACACACACACACACACACACACACACACACACACACACACACACACACACACACACACACACACACACACACACAGTATAGAACTCTGCCGTGCTAAAGTGTTCCCCCTTTAGCAGTCTCTCCCACACAGCCACTGCCATGCTGGGATGGAGATCTCCAAATTGGCAGACAACAGGCCAATAAAAGGCTTCACTAATGCCTTGGAAATCTATTCTAAGCCTCTGTAAGAGTCTTTATGGACGGGGGGGAGGCAGTCGGGGTGAGAGTAAGGGTGAGACAGGGGGAGTCAGAGAGAAGTGGGCTTTTTCCTAATGCTCTTATTTGTGCTAGCAGGAAGAAGCCAGGAGTTGGCAGGCCTGAAAGACAACATGAACACTGGCCGTGCTGCGTTGTGGTGGTAAAGTAGGTTTCCATCCACACAACAAGTCGTAACCGCAGTGCCAGGGTGTCGGTGTGGGGCAGCCGGCCTCAGTCACAAACATATTGTCACAACACCGGGAAGATATTATCCCAGAGCAAACAAACCTATGGGAGTCCCATCGCTGTCCCCTGAAGGCCTCACCTGCCTCTTTCATTCTCTTATTTATTCACTCTTTCTTTTCATTCTTTCAGAGATCTCTGATACAATGACTGAAGTCTCATTCACCAGTGGTTTCTTTTCTGCTGCCAGACCATTTCTTTATGCAGTTTCATTATTCTGTCTTTCTATTGATTTCTTTCTCTCTCTTTCTCCTCCTCTTGGCATGTGTGTGTCTGGGCGCACGGTGTGTGTGTGTGTGTCTGTGTGTGTGTGCGCATGGCCATGTGTGTGTATACGTGTGTGAGCATTTGTGTGCACGCTCTTGCATTTATGTGCATTTGTGTATGTGATGGTATCAAGTGTAATGGTAGCTTCACGGTGCTCAGCATGGTACAGGCTCAGGGGGCTTGTTGAGAGAGATCCTCCACTAGCCTCTGCTGTCTGATCCTATGACACGCTCTTTACCTGGAACTAATGGAACAGCCTGCTGCTACTGCTGTACACAACACTGTCTAGCCCACCATGCAAGGACTTGGAGAAGAGGGGAGAGACACACAGAGAGAGAGAGGGGGGGGGGGGGGGGGGGGGGGTTGAATGAATACATAATTGAACCCCCCCCCCGCCCCCTTCCCTCCTCTCCCCCAAAGGCTTACACCATCCAGGGATTTGATGGACTTTCCCATAACTTCTATCTACCCCTCCCTCCCCCTCCTACTGCCCATGTGACTAGGTCTTCCTGAATCCTTGTGGAATAAAGGCCCAGGTGTATGAGACGATCCAGAGACATAGATCTGGAATAACAAGCGAGCCGGATCCCTTGGGGCTGTGCATACAGTGCCAACCCTCCAGTCTGGTGTGATCTGATGTCACGGTACATTCTCCCTAAACCCATCCCTTCTCTTTCCTCACCCCTTCCTCTTTCTAACTATGTGCCCTCAGCCGAACCCTGGAAAGGGTCATTGGGTATATTTCCCTCCTTGGAGGATTGCCAATGCCACACTCAACAAGGGAGGAAAGGTTCAAAGGAAAGAGGAGGAGGAAGAGATGGAAAATAAAGTGGAGGTGGAAGAGGTAGATTTAGTGGAGGAGGAGAAAAGTAGGTGAAGAAAGTAGGAGGAACGTGGAAGGGTAGAGGGAGGAGGAAGAGATGGAAGAGAAAGCAAAGGAGGGAGTATTAAGAGGAGGGAGAAAGGGAAATAAAAGAAGAGGAAAGTGGAAGAGTGGAGGGAGGAGGAAGAGGACAATAGCATGGCAGATTACACGGGCTAAGCCCTTTTTGATTGGTTCTCTAAGTGATGAAAACTGCTGGGGATTAACACCTAAGCCTTTGCGTCGGAGAGTCAGTCAAGCAAGACACCACAGGGAAGACTTAACTAAGACAGGAGTGGAGGGGAGGAGGGGGGAGGAGGACAGGGGGAGAAGGGAGAGGAAGAGAGGTGACTGGAAGAAAAAAGAGAGGGTAGATGGAGAGGGGTAGAGAAAAAACAGGAGCAGAAGGGAAGTAGGTGGGGAGGGCGAAAAGAGAAGGGAGGGGGAGGAAAGACCAAGAGAAGGAGGACGGTCAGATATTGCATGTCCCCAATAATCAGTCCACCGTGCAACAAGCCAAGTCAGATAAATTAAGTCAAATATATACAGTTGAGTGATGTACAAGAACATCAGAATAAAATAGTCCTCAGATGTCGGGGCCTGTCTTTTCCTATAACAATGTATCTTGATATTTTTATTTTTTTTCACTTTTATTTAACCAGGTAGGCTATTTGAGAACAAGTTCTCATTTGCAACTGCGACATGGCCAAGATAAAGCATAGCAGTGTGAACAGACAACACAGAGTTACACATGGAGTAAACAATAAACAAGTCAATAACACAGTAGAAAAAATATATACATCTATATACATTGTGTGCAAAAGGCATGAGGAGGTAAGCAATAGGCCATAGGAGTGAATAATTACAATTTTTAACACTGGAGTGATAAATGATCAGATGAACATGTGCAGGTAGAGATACTGGTGTGCAAAAGAGCAGAAAAGTAAATAAAATAAATACAGTATGGGGATGAGGGAGGTAAATTGGGTGGGCTATATACCGATGGACTATGTACAGCTGCAGGGGTCGGTTAGCTGCTCAGATAGCAGATGTTTAAAGTTGGTGAGGGAGATAAAAGTCTCCAACTTCAGAGATTTTTGCAATTCGTTCCAGTCGCAGGCAGCAGAGAACTGGAAGGAAAGGCGGCCAAATTAGGTTTTGGCTTTAGGGATGATCAGTGAGATATACCTGCTGGAGCGCGTGCTACGGGTGGGTGTTGCCATCGTGACCAGCGAACTGAGATAAGGCGGAGATTTACCTAGCATAGACTTGTAGATGACCTGGAGCCAGTGGGTCTGGCGACGAACATGTAGCGAGGGCCAGCCGACTAGAGCCTACAGGGCGCAGTGGTGGGTGGTATAAGGTGCTTTAGTAACAAAACGGATGGCACTGTGATAAACTGCATCCAGTTTGCTGAGTAGAGTATTGGAAGCTATTTTGTAGATGACATCGCCGAAGTCGAGGATCGGTAGGATAGTCAGTTTTACTAGGGTAAGTTTTTCGGCGTGAGTGAAGGAGGCTTTGTTGCAAAATAGAAAGCCGACTCTAGATTTGATTTTGGATTGGAGATGTTTGATATGAGTCTGGAAGGAGAGTTTGCAGTCTAGCCAGACACCTAGGTACTTATAGATGTCCACATATTCTAGGTCGGAACCATCCAGGGTGGTGATGCTAGTCGGGCGTGCGGGTGCAGGCAGCGAACGGTTGAAAAGCATGCATTTGGTTTTACTAGTGTTTAAGAGCAGTTGGAGGCCACGGAAGGAGTGTTTGTTGTATGGCATTGAAGCTCGTTTGGAGGTTAGATAGCACAGTGTTCAAGGAAGGGCCAGAAGTATACAGAATGGTGTCGTCTGCGTAGAGGTGGATCAGGGAATCGCCCGCAGCAAAAGCAACATCATTGATATATACAGAGAAAAGAGTCTGCCCGAGAATTGAACCCTGTGGTACCCCCATAGAGACTGCCAGAGGACCGGACAACATGCCCTCCGGTTTGGCACACTGAACTCTGTCTGCAAAGTAGTTGGTGAACCAGGCAAGGCAGTCATTAGAAAAACCGAGGCCTGCTGAGTCTGCCGATAAGAATATGGTGATTGACAGTGTCGAAAGCCTTGGCCAGGTCGATGAAGACGGCTGCACAGTACTGTCTTTTATCGATGGCGGTTATGATGTCGTTTAGTACCTTGAGCGTGGCTGAGGTGCACCCGTGACCGGCTTGGAAACCGGATTGCACAGCGGAGAAGGTACGGTGGGATTCGAGATGGTCAGTGATCTGTTTGTTGACTTGGCTTTTGAAGACCTTAGATAGGCAGGGCAGGATGGATATAGGTCTGTAACAGTTTGGGTCCAGGGTGTCTCCCCCTTTGAAGAGGGGGATGACCGCGGCAGCTTTCCAATCCTTGGGGATCTCAGATGATACGAAGGAGAGGTTGAACAGGCTGGTAATAGGGGTTGCGACAATGGCGGCGGACAGTTTCAGAAATAGAGGGTCCAGATTGTCAAGCCCAGCTGATTTGTATGGGTCCAGGTTTTGCAGCTCTTTCAGAACATCTGCTATCTGGATTTGGGTAAAGGAGAAGCTGGGGAGGCGTGGGCGAGTAGCCGCGGGGGGGGGGGGCGGAGCTGTTGGCCGAGGTTGGGGCAGCCAGGAGGAAGGCATGGCTAGCCATTGAGAAATGCTTGTTGAAGTTTTCGATTATCACGGATTTATCGGTGGTGACCGTGTTACCTAGCCTCATTGCAGTGGGCAGCTGGGAGGAGGTGCTCTTGTTCTCCATGGACTTTACAGTGTCCCAGAACTTTTGGGAGTTAGAGCTACAGGATGCAAATTTCTGCTTGAAAAAGCTGGCCTTTGCTTTCCTGACTGACTGCGTGTATTGGTTCCTGACTTCCCTGAACAGTTGCATATCGCGGGGACTATTCGCTGCTATTGCAGTCCGCCACAGGATGTTTTTGTGCTGGTCGAGGGCAGTCAGGTCTGGAGTGAACCAAGGGCTATATCTGTTCTTAGTTCTGCATTTTGTTAACGGAGCATGCTTGTCTAAGATAGTGAGGAAGTTACTTTTAAAGAATGACCAGGCATCCTCAACTGACGGGATGAGGTCAATATCCTTCCAGGATACCCGGGCCAGGTCGATTAGAAAGGCCTGCTCGCAGAAGTGTTTAAGGCTGACCCTCTGAACCGATGACCTCATGGAAAGCTGAGCTCTCAAGCAATGACCTCATGGAAAGCTGAGCTCTCAAGCAATGACCTCATGGAAAGCTGTGCTCTCAAGCAATGACCTCATGGAAAGCTGAGCTCTCAAGCAATGACCTCATGGAAAGCTGAGCTCTCAAGCAATGACCTCATGGAAAGCTGAGCTCTCAAGCAATGACCTCATCGAAAGCTGAGCTCTCAACATTAACAGAATCACTGGCTTTCTTTCTCTCCTCTTCCATCATCATTTGCTTTTTGACGATTGCTTTCTTAGAGAGAAGACCTCTTTTTCTATATTTTGTACTCTCTACTCCTCCTTTCCATCTCATCCACTTTCTGTTCATTTCTTCCTCTCCTCTCGTCTCGCTCATGCTGTGTTCTCCCAGGCAGTTCTACCCTGCAGTAGAATCTCTGGGTATTTTAAATCAATCACGGCTATTTCCCAGTTCCGTTTCCTTGGCATGCCGACAGCAGATCTCATCTCTATCTCAAACAGGAGGAATGGCTTCCTTCTCTCTCACACACACATTCTCTCTCTCTAAGGTGCTAGCTATAACCGAGGGTTCTACAAGGAACCCAAAAGGGTTCTACCTGGAACCAAAAAGGATTATCCTATGGGGACAGCTGAAGAACACTTTCGGAACTCTTTTTTCTAAGAATGTACATCCCCCTCTCTCCACATCTCTCTCTCTCTCCACATCTCTCTCTCTCTCACATACACACACCTCCCCTGTCGTCCCTCCCAGACAAGTCTACAGAAGGTATAACACTATCGCAACCCACCTACCCGGCCCAAACTTCCCCAACACAGACAAAGATCCCTAATTATTCAATAAGTCTGGCAGCCATAACCACTGGCATAGCATAGCCACCACATTTCCCCACACTTAATGGCCACTCGGTGGAAGCCTGAGCCCAATAATGGCCTATATAATTACCTTTAATAGCCCTTAAATACGGTAAGCTTAAATAAATACATTAAGCATCCACACATCTTGAAATGATACAAAACTGTGTGTGTGAGAGAGAAATTGTGTGTGTAAATGAGAGAGAGGGAGTGTATATGTTTGTATGTGTGAGAGAGGGAGATATAGAGAGTGTGAGAGAGAGGAAGAGAGATAGAGAGAGAGAAAGAAGGAGAAACAAAGAGATAGTGAGAAAAGCAGAGTGACAGGAGTGGGAAGTGAGACAGGGGAGTGGGAAGTGAGACAGGGGAGTGGGAAGTGAGACGGGAGTGGGAAGTGAGACAGGGGAGTGGGAGGTGAGACAGGGGAATGGGAAGTGAGACAGGGGAATGGGAAGTGAGACAGGGGAGTGGGAAGTGAGACAGGGGAGTGTGAAGAGAGACATGGGAGTGGGAAGTGAGACAGGGGAGTGGGAAGTGAAACAGGGGAGTGGGAAGTGAGACAGGGGAGTGGAAAGTGAGACAGGGGAGTGGGAAGTGAGACAAGGGAGGGGGAAGTGAGACAGGGGAGTGGGAAGTGAGACAGGGGAGAGGGAAGTGAGACAGGGGAGGGGGAAGTGAGACAGGGGAGGGGGAAGTGAGACAAGGGAGAGGGAAGTGAGACAGGGGAGTGGGAAGTGAGACAGTGGAGGGGGAAGTGAGACAAGGGAGTGGGAAGTGAGACAGGGGAGAGGGAAGTGAGACAGGGGAATGGGAAGTGAGACAGGGGAGTGGGACGGAGAGGAAGAGATAGAGTAGTTGGGTGAAGTGTGAATAAGACATGCTGGGAGAGCAGCATCCATCTTGATCTGTCCACTTCAATGGCGAGAGAGGGAGACAGAGAGAGACCACCTAAAAGGAAGCGATTCCCAAACCTTCCATAACAAAGCCATCACCTACAGAGAGATGAACCTGGAGAAGAGTCCCCTAAGCAAGCTTGTCCTCAGGCTCTTTTCACAAACACAAACAGACCCCACAGAGCCCCAGGACAGCAACACAACTAAATCATGAGAAAACAAAAAGATAATTACTTTGGTATTTGGTATTTTATTAGGATCCCCATTGGCTGTTGCAAAAGCAGCAGCTACTCTTCCTGAGGTCCACACAAAACATGACACATAATACAGAATGACATAATAAAGAACATCATTAGACAAGAACAGCTCAAGGACAGAACATACATTTTTTAAAAAGGCACACGTAGCCTACGTGATGACAGTAGTCACAATGCATACATACAAACTATCTAGGTCAAATAGGGGAGAGACGTTGTGCCTCGAGGTGTTGCTTTATCTGTTTTTTAAAACCAGGTTTGCTATTTATTTGAGCAATATGAGATGGAAGAAAGTTCAATGCAATAAGGGCTCTATATAATACTGTACGTTTTCTTGAATTTGTTCTGGATTTGGGGACTATGAAACTATGAGACCCCTGGTGGCCTGTCTGGTGGGATAAGTGTGTGTGTCAGAGCTGTGTGTAAGTTGACTATGCAAACAATTTGGGATTTTCAACACATTGTTTCTTATAAAAAGAAGAAGTGATGCAGTCAGTCTCTCCTCAACTCTGAGCCAAGAGAGACTGGCATGCATAGTATTCATATCAGCATATCAATTGATGTGTGTGTGTGTGTGTGTGTGTGTGTGTGCTGCGGGGTTGAGGCTGCAAACCCATAGGCTTGGTTCTCTCATCCCTTCCAGGCTTCTGGGAGGGAGGGTGGACAATGAGCCTGTCGTAGCGGATGTACGCAATGTCCCCCACGCGCTCTGGCAGCTTTCATGACTGGGATCAGTTCTTTCCTCTTCTGGCGCACAGCTTCAGGATAATCCTCCTTGAGGAAGATATATACGTTCCTCTCATGTTCTTGGCTCTTTCCAGAACCTTGTCCTTGAACCTCAGGAACATGACCACTATCGGCCTGGGCCTGTCACCTGGAACGGAAGTGGGTTTTCCAGTCCTGTGGGCGCGCTCCACCTCAATCTTCCTGTGGTCCATCTTCAATTTTTCAGAGATCATTTCCCTCACTTTGTCCTCAGACTCCATCCAGGTCTCATGTGGAGATTCTGCAACCCCGTCCACAATCATGTTGTTTCGCCTTGATTGTCCCTCGAGATAGTCTGATTTGTCTGTCATTGTTATCATGGATTCACACACAGAACTGATGTCCTCTCTCAATGACTTACAGATTGCTGTCCTCTTGCCGTTCTCCTGTTTCAACTCGTCGAGCTGACTCTGGGAGAACTGCACATTTGTCTTCAGGTCTTGGACCTCTCTGGTCAGGTCATCCAGTATTTTATTAGTAGAATCCACGAGTATTTGGACAAAACACTTGAAACTATTTTCTTGTTGTTGTAACAACTGCTTATAGGTCTCTTTTTGTTCATTTAAAAGATCCTTCAGGTGTGAGAGAGAGACACCACTGGCACTGTCCTCAACGGTACTCCCGCCGGCTGTTGTCTTTGTCATGGTAGCTAGCAACGTATGTTAGGCTGTTACTCCTTGCAGTTCCAGACAAGGCAGGTTACGGGGAAAATTGAAAACAACAAACAGCAGGGATCTAGACAGCCACAAACCCAATATTGATAAACTCCAATTTCTATTGGGTGAAATACCACAGTGTGTCATCACAACAGCAAGATGTGTGACCTGTTGCCACAAGAGAAGGGCAACCAGTGAAGAACATACACCATTGGAAACACAATCCATATTTATGCTTATTTATTTTCCATTTTGTACTTTAACTATTTGCATGTCATTACAACACTGTATATAGACATCATATGACATTTGAAATGTCTTTATTCTTTTGGAACTTTTCTGAGTGCAATGTTAACTATTCATTGTTATTTTTTATTTCACTTTTGTTTATTATCTACTTCACTTGCTTTGTCAATGTTAACATATGTTTACCATGCCAATAAAGCCCATACATTGATATTGAATTGAGAGATCACCTCTGTGATTGCATTGCACACACATCTGGGCTGCCAGGGGCCAGGTGGTAGTTAGGCCTCTATTAACGAGGGCATAGCTCATTAAGGCTCTCCTACATATGATGTACCATGAGGATCTCACTCAGGGAGGGGGGAGGAGGTAGAGGAGACCTGGGGAGGGAGAGAGGGATGGAAAGGAAATGAGAGCAATGAATGGAGCGGATAAGGAATGGGGACGTCTCATGTTCCATCCTTCTCAGTCACTCACTCTCAATCTTCCACTCCCTATGCCCACTGATCTATCACTCACTCACCCCTTATCTCTTGTATCTTCCTCTCATTTCAGATATCTCTTTTTGTTACCACCTCTGTCTCTCTCTTCCTTTCTCACCGTGATCTAATAATTTTAATCTCTCTAATAATCTGGACGTGAAAACAGGGGTGTAATCTGTCAAGCATATACACACACACACACACACACACACACACACACACACACACACACACACGTACGCACGCACGCACACACACACGCACACACACACACACACACACACTCCCTACACACCCACACCCATCAATCTCCCATCCCTGTTTGACATTTACCACCGGTTCGATCGATACCCTGCTTCATCTGCGATCAATAGGTCCATTCTGAGCCCTGCTGCTCCCTGAAGATAACCAGCCAATAGCAGCTCATTACCATCTATTACCGCCATCTGCCTGAATGGCTGGTTGACTGACTGGCTGATTGACTGGCTGGCTTACTCACTGACTGACTGACTGGCTGGCTTACTCACTGACTGACTGACTGGCTGGCTGACTGGGTACTGGCAGTCTACTGGCTGACTGTCTACTGGCTGACTGACTGACTATCTACTGGCTGACTGACTGGTTAACTGACTGACTGGCTAACTGACTGGCTGACTGGAAAAGCCTTGTGATGGTGGTTTAGGGTTCAACAGATGATTAGGATTGTTTGTAATTAACAACAGTGTAGGATAAATAATAGACCGGTAAATGAGAATATGGCTGAACGTTGACCTCTGGCCCTCGACCTCAATACAGTAAGTAAAACTCAGAGGGATCAACTGGAAGGTCGTTGTTGCATAAGATGCTTCTGAGTCAAAAATAGTCCTCTCAAAAGACAAAGATAGTATCAATCAATCATATGTATTTATAAAGCTCTTCGTACATCAGCTGATGTCACAAAGTGCTGTACAGAAACCCAGCCTAAAACCCCAAACAGCAAGCAATGCAGATGTAGAAGCATTGTAGATGGAGAACGGAAAGAGGGAGAGGCAGCAAACAAGACAGAAATAAAGAAAGAGAAGAAGAAATAAAGGTTGTATTGTAACATGAACTGCAGCCATTGGAGAGAGAGTGAGTGAGAGAGAGAGATGAGGAATGTGGAAGCTCTTTGGCTGCTGCTGCAGGCTTATCTCTGAGCACTCGGGTAGCCTTGGTACGCGCCTCGGGGAAACTGTGTAGTTTTACAAAATATTTACAGTAAAAAGCAATTAAACGTAATACATTTGTGGAAACCCGAACCTGTCCAAATAATTTGGGGACGGGAGAAGGGGGATCTACTGTTCATAAAAAGCAGAGTTTACCTCAGTGTGACCACCTCAGGCTGCTAATTTGGGAGACGACGGGCGGCTCGGGCCAGAGCCGGCCGGGTATTTATCAGAGGACTTAAACGGCCCGCTCTGTTTGCTTTGTCCCTAAAGACTCTCCTCCGTCTAATAACAGAGGCTCTATGGGCCGCATCTGGGCCAAGAGCAACTCCAGTAAAGAGCAACACAACAGTAAAATAAAACAGCAGGCAGGGCCGACGCCGGCCTGACGGAGGGAGAGCCGGAACGGTTGAGGGCCGGAGCTGGGCCAGAGTCATGTAAGGTGATGGAGATAGGAGTGTTATTGTGGAGATTACTGGGCCTGACATGTTAATACAGTGGGCTGTTGAGAGCATTGGTACTTTCTGGAGGCTTTCTGTCTGGACGAGTGGGGCTAGAGGAGGAGTTTATGGGGAAGCAACTCCGTACAGTAGCTTCCAGTCTTTTGAGGACACAAAGTGATAGTGAAGCTATGACAAAAAGCTAGTGGGAGCGGTAGGTGGGAAAGTGAGGGTGAGAATCAAAGGTGTTGCTAACTATGAAACAGTTCATTTACTGAGATTAGCTTAGCCACATGAAGTATGTCCCCTTATAACCCAACGAGCTTGTAGCCTATCACCTGGTTTCTCCTTGTCTGTGTTAAGTGACTACAGTAATGGCTCTTTGATTGGATTACTGGATGTGTGTGTGTGTGTGTGTGTGTGTGTGTGTGTGTGTGTTCAGGCTTTCGCTGGTACTGGGGAGAGGAATGCAGGCCAGTGAAGACGTGTCTCAGGTGCCCATACACACACTGTACAACTGAGCAGCTCAGTCTCCCTGCACCGACCACACACACACACGCACACGCGCACACGCACACACACACACACACACACACACACACACACACACACACACACTCAACTCATCCACCCACCGACACGCACCTTCTAATCAAACATCTGGAAACTGTTCACAAAATCACTTTTCTTCTCCCTCTCTCTCTCCCTCCGTCTCTCCCCTCCATCCGCAGGAGAGCCCTGTGATGAAAACGCCTCCTTCCATTGGCGCGTCTGTCATCGTGGAGTTAGGGAACCGTCTCGTCTGTCAGCGCAGATGAAAGGCTGTTTATCAGACGCCTGGGATTTAAACATGCCCTAAATAGTTTATATTGAAATGATTATGTTAGGGGGGGGGCAGGATGGTGCAGGTCCCACAGGGTCTGGCACACAGAGAGACAGAGCAGAGAGACAGAGGGCTCTGTCTACAGTACCTCACAGCATGACATTTACCTCCCAGCTAACTACTAACCCCACAAAACCACAAACTGCTGTCTACAATACTCTATCTACATTAACAACACATCACTACCCACTATCTCTATGCTATAAAAACACCTCTACCCCCTGGGCCTATCTGCGCGTTACAACACACCACTGGCACAACCCGGTATGCTATAACACATGACTATCTTCAATATTCGACATTAGAACACAGTCACACACTACACTCCTGTGGTCAGCTCAGCTGTGATATCAGCTAGCTTAGCCAAGACCCTGTCAGCCCATTTAACCTGTTACAGATCTGTGTGTGCTGTTACCAAGGTTACAGAACGCTTTGGTCCAGGCAGGGGGCAGCATGGCGACAAGGTGGGACAGGTGGTCTGAATAAAATGTCTTGATCAATAAAACCCCTGGCTGACTGACTAGGCTCAGTGGGAGACGATCCAGAAGTAATGCTGGCTGGGTGGAGACTGGAGAGGAGTTCAGAGTTTATAGTTTCCCTTCCTTTTGTGTGTAGTCAGTGTGGATGTGTAGTCAGAGTGGATGTGTAGTCAGAGTGGATGTGTGTATTGATTGCTGACTAGTGTATGGTTAACTTGTGCGTGCATGCACATGTGTGTATATGCACCGTGCCTGCATGTGCATGTCTATCATGTAAGTGTGTGTGTGTGTGTGTGTGTGTGTGTGTGTGTGTGTGTGTGTGTGTATGTGTGTGTGTGTGTGTATGTGTGTGTGTGTGTGTGTGTTTGCAGTCAGTGGCAGATGGCTCTCTCCATGTTTTCCTGGTCCATCCCTCCATCCCTTCATGCCCAGCTGATGGATGGTGATGGGTGATGGATGTGGTGCTGTCTCTCAGCTCCAGCTCAGATCAGGTCAATCACTGGTGGATTTATGGAGCCCAGGGGCCTAACTCAGCCACATTATCTGGGCGGTACACAGCTGGACTGCAGCCCTATCCATCTTCTCCACTCAACTTGCCCCCGGAAAACACAGCGGAGGCTAACTTTTCATTTTCCTGCACCATAAAGGCTTGGTTGTCCTGTTAAGCGCACAAATCAAAGGCCGAGACAGACGGGAGACAGACAGGAGACAGACGGGAGTGGAAGTTGTTCACACAAGCTGCTGGGGTTTGAACTTGACATTTGAGTGACAGAGAGACTAGATGTTTTCTCACACTGCATCCAACGCAGGGCTGGACCCTTCCAGTCACAGCTAACCTTGTTAGCAGACAATGGTGTTGCCATAGAGGATTCTACGATATATCATTATCAACTGGTTTCATTGGCCATTATGGTGCCTCTGATATAACATGTCCAAACAAAACTGTCCTCATGCTCTGCCTCACTCTAACTAAAGAGCTGACATGACAACTGAGAATGAACGATATGCCTATTCTCTATGCTGGAGATATGATGGATGGTGGAGATGGATGGTGCCTATTCTCTATGCTGGAGATATGATGGATGGTGGAGATGGATGGTGCCTATTCTCTATGCTGGAGATATGATGGATGGTGGAGATGGATGGTGCCTATTCTCTATGCTGGAGATATGATGGATGGTGGAGATGGATGGTGCCTATTCTCTATGCTGGAGATATGATGGATGGTGCCTATTCTCTATGCTGGAGATATGATGGATGGTGCCTATTCTCTATGCTGGAGATATGATGGATGGTGGAGATGGATGTTGCCTATTCTCTATGCTGGAGATATGATGGATGGTGGAGATGGATGGTGCCTATTCTCTATGCTGGAGATATGATGGATGGTGGAGATGGATGGTGCCTATTCTCTATGCTGGAGATATGATGGATGGTGCCTATTCTCTATGCTGGAGATATGATGGATGGTGCCTATTCTCTATGCTGGAGATATGATGGATGGTGGAGATGGATGGTGCCTATTCTCTATGCTGGAGATATGATGGATGGTGGAGATGGATGGTGCCTATTCTCTATGCTGGAGATATGATGGATGGTGGAGATGGATGGTGCCTATTCTCTATGCTGGAGATATGATGGATGGTGGAGATGGATGGTGCCTATTCTCTATGCTGGAGATATGATGGATGGTGCCTATTCTCTATGCTGGAGATATGATGGATGGTGCCTATTCTCTATGCTGGAGATATGATGGATGGTGGAGATGGATGGTGCCTATTCTCTATGCTGGAGATGGATGGATGGTGGAGATGGATGGTGCCTATTCTCTATGCTGGAGATATGATGGGATGGTGGAGATGGATGGTGCCTATTCTCTATGCTGGAGATATGATGGATGGTGGAGATGGATGATGCCTATTCTCTATGCTGGAGATATGATGGATGGTGGTAGGTGGTAAGGTTCTCTTTTAGCACCCTATGTTGTGTCTCCCCACTGTACAGCTGGGTGGCGCTGTGTGAGTCTGTGTGAGTCTGTGTGTGTGTGTGTACTATATGTGTGTGAGAGGAAAAGAGAGAGACAGTGCAGCGTGGGCCTCACTGTTCAAACAGCTGAAAGTTTGAAGTCGCGTCGTCTGCCTGCCAGCCAGACAGCCCCGGCTCCAGTATTTCACACTTACATGCCACATTCTCAAACTTCTTGACACGAAATACACACGCACACAGGTACACACACACACAGGTACACACACACACAGGTACACACACACACAGGTACACACACACACAGGTACACACACACACACACACACACACACACACACACACACACACACACACACACACACACACATGACATTGGACATAGAGAGTCGCCGTCATGTAACCTGCAAGTCATTGCTATGGCGACTCCTACAGCAGTTCATGTTGGCAGAATAGGTTGAGCAGCGATGTAACAGCCCTCCCCACATCCTCAGTGTAGTTCTTCTTCAACTGTTCTGATGTGAACCAACTCAACTCAACAGCCCGAGGAAAACTCTCAGGCCTTTTGTTTTATCTTCCCCAGTCTCTTCTTCCTGATTAGTGCAGATGAAGGATAGGAGATTAGGAGATGAGGAGAGAAAGTAGCCACTATCCGCTTGAGATGCACCCAGGTGTGTCTCATGCAAGCCAGACCACAGTGTCGCTGTTCCTCAGACATATCAATGATCCCTGAAACCAACAACACCGCTCCACATAAACCACTGTATTTTCCGTTCGGGTGACCCTGGGGTCAGAACCATCAACGGCCCTGTTTGTTTAGGGACAAGCCTAAACCAACTATCTGCTAGAAAAAAGTCCCTTTCACTGTGTCTGTGTGGCAGCCCGGTAGGGCCTGGGTCGCCGTCTTTGACGTCACAGGCGGAATTTGGGAAGTGGAAACGTTTGGCGGCAACATCAACAACAACAGCAGCACTGCCAGTGACCGCGCTGGAGACCGGAGTCTCTCTCTCCTCCATGCGAGGAGGGGAAGTGAACTTTGTGCCGCAGGGTTGGTTGGTCTTGGCCCAAGATCACTCAGATACCACTCATACCAGCCACAGATACCAGACCCCTGGACCACCTCCGCAAAGGATCCTCTCAATTCAGTACCGTTCAATACCACATAATTTGCCCATATTGCGTTACATTTGCCAAATACGGTTGAGTGCTGATACGGAATGTGCCTCCATTGTTAACAGCACTAGCAGTGTGTTCTTAAGATGAGCACACTAAAGGGTTGGGTGCTCTCAAGGCATGAGTAAAAGCCTCTCGTCACATGGAGAGAGAGAGAGAGAGAGAGAGAGAGAGAGAGAGAGAGAGAGAGAGAGAGGGTGAAGTGAAGAAGATAGAGGAGAGCAGTAGGGGACAGTAGGGCCACAGGGACACACACACACACACACCTATACACTGACCTTTGCAGGTCTTGCCGTCTGGCTGCAGGGTGAATCCCACGGGGCAGCTGCAGCGGACCCCTGTAGCCGTGTCCTTGCACGTCCGGTCACAGCCGCCATTGTTCACCGCACAGGTTTCTGGGTAAAACAAAAATATACAGTGGGAGAAAAGAGAGGCGGGGCGGGGGCAGGGGAGGGGTATTAACATACTGACAGGCACGCATATCTAAAGAGCAGAACGGAGTCTAAAGAGAGAAACAGTAGACAGTGAAAATACGACGGGTGGGTTGAGAAGAGGCTACATACAATGGGGAAACACACAACAGGGTGACGTCGTGTACTCAGGGCATTTGGCTATTCCATCATACCCATTCAGACTTCATTTCCACAATACTAAGCCCGTGTCAAGACATTGTGGTTGTCCATCAGACCAGTGACAGGTTATGAGACGGTACACAGTTGGAATTTCATACACGGTTCATAAACATGTCACAGACCGACTATAAAGTCATACTCAGGACTCACAGATTTCTACAAAACATAAACAAGAGATTAATGGGCAACATGAGTTGATAAAGGAGAGGAACTCAGTAGCCGAGTTAAGACAGGAAAGCCCTGTTTCCAAAAAACGTCAAGAAAACATTTAGTCAAAAACGATACTGAAGGTTAAGTAGAGAAAACACGAGAGTCTAAAATATAGTTAGTGGCGGGATCGAGTAGTAGTACCTAGGACCGAATGTGTATATTTTGACTCCAGGAAAAATGTTCTTGTATGTGGCCAAGATAAGGTTTGCTCTGACTTGTGAATATTGCCTGAGCTAATCCCAAAACAAATAGCACCTAATGGCATCTCCACTTTACCTGCGCAGCCCAATGTTGCTATAGGAAAGCTGAGCTCACTAATCCCCAATGGGTGTCAGATACTGCTGAGGACGGTGAAACAGTATACTGTTATTTAAACGGGGCTCAATAATAGGCTACTATATTTAATAAAGAACAGTTTCAGATTCAAACTACTTGGGTCTGGCAGGCTTCTGATATGTCCTGGAAAAAACTCAGTTGACTGTGCTTAGCTAAAGGGATAGTTCATCTACTTCCCCAAACTCGTGGATACCATTTCTATGTCTCTGCGTCCTGTATGAAGGAAGTTCAGAGGTAGTTTCGAGAGCAAAGCTAACTAGCTCAGCACAGACTGGAAGTCTTTGGGTACAGCTAGTGATAATGCTAGTTAGCATTGGCTCGCAAAACTACCTATAATTTCCTTCATACTGGACACAGAAGCAAAAAAATGGTATCCATGAGTTCAGCCAAAATCCCAAACTATCCCTTTAAAGGAAGACGCTGAAATGGCTCTGGCTATTTGGACATGGACTTGTCTCTCTGGCATCTATTCCCAGCTCAATAAATGCAAAGAGGTTCTGTGCCTGCTTTAAGGGAGGAGGGAAGAGGATAAACCCTTTCAGACTGGCTAGCTAACATGCCCGGCTCTAGAGGTCACAGCATTAGCATAATACTGTCAATGAGTGTAGTGTCACGGACTGACGGCATCTCATCAGCGGGCTGATCCAACATGGCCGTCTGTTTGCAGCAAAACCAAACGGCAGGTGGGTGCTGTGAGAGCCAGCATGGTCGCCAGATTCTACCACCACAGGGAAGCTGTCAGTGGCAAAATGGCTCTACTTCAATGAGGCTGCTGGTGTGTTTCATAGAACTGCAGATAACCTTTTGGGATACTGAACCTAATTCCCCGAAAAGGAAAACACAGAGGGAATAGGGGAAGGAGAGATACTCTATCTTCCTGGTACACTACATGACCACCTGGTCGTTGAACATATCATTCCAAAATCATGGTCAATAATATGGAGTTGGTCCCCCCTTTGCTGCTATAATAGCCTCCACTCTTCTGGGAAGGCTTTGCACTAGATGTTGGAACATTGCTGCGGGAACTTGCTTCCACTCAGCCACAAGAACATTAGTGAGGTTGGGCACTGATGTTGGGTGATTAGGCCTGGCTCACAGTCGGCGTTCTAATTCATCTCAAAGATGTTCGATTTCTGTATGGACTTAATTTTGTGCATGGGGGCATTGCCATGCTGAAACAGGAAAGGGCCTTCCCAAAACTGTTGCCACAAAGTTGGAAGCACAGAATCGTCTAGAATGTCATTGTATACTGTTGCGTTAAGATTTCCCTTCACTGGAACTAAGGGGCCTAGCCTGAAAAACAGCCCCAGTCCATTATTCCTCCTCCACCAAACTCTACAGTTGGCACATTGTGGCAGGTAGCGTTCTTCTAGCATCCACCAAACACAGATTTCTCAGTCGGAGTTGGTGAAGTGTGATTCATCAATCCAGAGAAAACTTTACACCACTCCAGCCGACGCTTGGCGTTGCGTATGGTGATCTTAGGCTTGTGGCCAGATGCTCGGCCATGGAAACCCATTTCATGAAGCTCCTGATAAACAGTTCTTGTGCTGACGTTACTTCCAGAAGCAGTCTGGAACTCGGTAGTGAGTGTTGCAACCAAGGACAGACAAATTGTACACGCTACTCAACGGTCCTGTTCTGTGAGCTTGTGTGGCCTACCACTTCACAGCTGAGCCATTGTTGCTTCTAGACGTTTCCACTTCACAATAAAAGCACTTACAGTTGACCGGGGCAGCTCTAGTAGGGCAGAAATGTGACGAACTGACTTGATGGAAAGGTGTCATTCTAAAACGGTGCCACAGTAAGGCCATTCTACTGCCAATGTTTGTCTATGGAGATTGCATGGCTGTGTGCTTGATTATATACACCTGTCAGCAATGGGTGAGGTTGAAATAGCTGAATCCACTAAGTTGAAGGGGTGTCCACATACTTTTGTATATATAGTGTAGCTTGTCTGATGGGTGCTGTAGAGTATGGCAGTGGACCCCTGCAAACATCCCACTCAGGTAGGTGTGTGTGTGTGTGTGTGTGTGTGTGTGTGTGTGTGTGTGTGCATGGGGCTGATAATGGGTCAGACTGATTTATACTACTGAAGGCAATGGGCCCTATAATTAGCTTAGCGTGAGTCCTGCTCAGAGCCCCTCTCCTGCTCTGATGAGCCAGGCCCGCCCACCCCCAGGGCAAGAGGCTGCACACAGGAACACAGACCCGCCGCCCGCCCAAACACACTCTGATTGATGTACTGGACATGCAAAGCCTACCCCCGAACAGCCCCTCTGAACCCCCTTCCCTCTCCCACCCCTGAATGTTTCTGTCTCATGCACACTGTATTGCAACTACGCTACAAAGGCTAACACTCTTCTATTCACAGCCATCCTTTCCACTTCCCTATGTCTCAATTTCAACATGCTGAAGCTGAGAGGAAGGTGGACAGGGTAACACCTATTTTTTGTAAAGGGGAGTAGGGGATTGGGGGAGTTTCTGTGGGAGACATTCTGGGGGAGATTGACGGTTGGAGGGACCCGTTCAAGGGAACCAGCTCTCATCTCCGTGGTGACAGATGAAGATTACTCGTCTGTCTTGTTTGTGTGAGCAGCGGCAGCAGGGCCAGTGGTGTGTTGGCTGAGAGCCAGTACAAATCAACAGAGACACCCCTGACTTGCCCACCAAATACCCCCATCATCACACCCTTCCATCTCACTGTCTCTCTGTCTGTCTCTCTCTCCTCATAAGATACCTACCATGCTCACACATGCTCTGGGCAGACTTGACTGATCTGCTCTGCTGACGTCAGGAGTGAAGAGATAGAGAGTGGGTGCACACACACACACAAACGTACCTCATACTCCTCACACAGGCAAATGCTGACCAGGCAAATCTCCATGCAGGCCCTTCTCTCTCTCTCTCTCCCTCTCTCTCTCAGTAAGACACATGTTCTATTGATTAAGAGGGAGTCATGAGAAAAGAGGAGTGGTTGTGCTTTATTAAGCATCATGCCAAGTCTCATCAACCCTCCACACACATACTGACTGAGCTGTAGGGGCACGATCGTCTTTCAGCAGGGCCTAGCTAACAGGATCCCCCTTCACTGTTGTCATGGGCACCTAATCCAGCTGTCAGCGCTGCCCTCGTCCTGAAATCACGCTATCCATACATCTGTCCTAGGTGAGTGGTTTACTTGGACTCCTCAGCAGCCGAGGTCTGTGTAGCTATAGCACTACACTCTCTCTCTCCCGCTCTCACACCCAACCTCATCAAGTGTCCAGCACACGCTGGTTTAATCCTAAATGAGTAGAACTTTGACAAGACCTGGCATTTTCTGTGCTAGAACTTTCACATTCTTCACTCTTTCCTCTCACTCTCTCTATCAGGCTTTTCTCCATCTATTATTTCATTATAGCCCAGGTTCCAGTTGAGTCTGTCTTGATCAATCTGGGCTCCAGTGATATGGGACAAAGCCTATGGCTGTGTCTGCAGAGAAAATAGCAGCAGCAGACGCACAGAGAGAGTCAGGAACGCTGTGTGTCAAACCAGGCAGACGAATGGAGCACGGTGTCAAATCTAACAGACGTTCAGGGCTGTTCTAAAGACTTCCATAGTCTCCATGGCAACCAGACTAATCAGACCTGTAAAGTATAAAAGGAAACTGCAAATAAAAAAGTTGGGATTAAAAACATCTCAATAACACAGGTCATATAAATGAGAGCTGGGGGTTATAGACAGTGTTGGAATGAAGGGGAGGAGCATCAACAGTGACATCATCAGGTATGAAAACAACAGGACTGAGTCAGGCAGGGGAAAGATTCCTCAACTGATGAAAGATGAGAAGGATGGAAAAGTTCACTTTTAGAGGAAATAGGTGGAGTTTTGTCCCCCCCCCCCCAATTTACAGGCCAAAGTCGTCACCTGTTGAAGTAAGATCTGCCTCTGTATGGGAGAAACCTGCAGGCACCAATCCATAACAGTAACAGTATATACAAGTTCAGGATGTCTGAATGTCTGACTGATTTGAGTCTCCATGCTGGTAAACAACGTACATTGTACAGGATCCATTTCTGCCTTTGAAAACAAAATAATGTAAAATAAAGGAAACAGAACCATAAGAAACCAAGATGGAAACGCTGCCTCGAGGCTCCCAGGTTTAAGGAAGTGCAGTTTTAGTTAGATATTAGTGGGGGTTCACGCGTTTAGTCTGGTTTAGTGGTTAGTCCAGATTAGTTGAGATATTTCCATTAAAGGGAGAAATATTGAAACCACACTTTAACAGTCAGGTGGAAGTTCACAGGGGGTTGGAGCTCTGAAAGAGGGAAAAGAAAAGGTCACAGGGACAGACTATGTACAGAATGGTGTTATCTAGGAGTTGATTGGCATACGTTGTCTGAGAACCATGTCGTTTGTCACTTCTCACCAACCCTGTGGAGTGATTTTCCTTCAACAGTCAGTCACGACTGTTGAAGGGATGCATCTTCCTCCACTGAGTCAGGAAAGGGTTGACTATTCACGCTTTTATTCATTTGTGCATTCATTTAATTTGTTTTATACTAATTGACTGAGTCATCCGTTGATGAACCTACAGTGTAGATACAGTATCTGGAGCCTGTCTCTCATCGACGGTGTCCAGGGTTTGTATGACACCTCTTTATGCCACGATGTGGCTGTTTGAGTGATAATGCTCACTTGGAATGCAAGTACTGTAGGCCAAATGAGTGCATACTTGAGGAGTAGGGTGGCAGTCTGAAACGGGAAGATGGCGAGGGGCATATGGTGATAATGAACTGTGAAGGGCCCTCTGAAAGACATCCCCTGGGGAGTAGGGCTTCAGATATGATGGTACTGCAAGGGTCAGGCTAGGACACGTAACTGGCTGAGATGGAAATGATGCTATAGGATGGATGGGAAGTTAAAGGTCACCAATATTAAAGACGTATGTGTCTATTCAATCAAAACCGTTATCTGGAAGAAGGCAAGGCAAGCACTGCAGTAGAGTTTGTTGAGTAAATGAATCCAAATGTATAATTCTCACAACATAAGATCGATGATTTGTCTTCACCCGGAGACTTCCAGACGGTGGATTTGATTGAATGAAGCACTATGTCATCCAAAGAGACTCTGCTGATAGAGACCCTTCAAATATACTAGCTCTCATGTTCTCCACGGCAACGCCAAAGATATAATGGGATGGAACGGCTCCTCGTGTACTGTTCCCTCCAAGCCATGAGTATCATCATGGGGAGGGGGAAGGAAGGACTGAGGGTGTTTCAGGTATTACAGGAAGATTTTCGCCTAAATTAGTAAACATGAAACCAAAATGGTCCAGTGTTCTTCAAGACCTTATTCGTTGACCATTAACTTTCCGTTATGTGTAAAGACTCTGCAGTACCTGAGGAGGGGTGCCTGACCACCAGTCTAATCTTTGGAGGGATGTGTAGCTGCCTATAGGGGTAACTGTCAGTTACTGTGGGAAATCTAGAGAACATGTATCGTCTGCCGAGACGGGCGATGGGGAGAGGTGGGAGCAGGGTTGGAGAAGTTTACCAACACCTTGAGGGTGGACATAGAGGGTACCAGGGACTCATAAAAATAAAAATGTATTTAAGAGAGAGAGAGAGAGAGAGAGAGAGAGATAGAGAGAGAGTGAGAGAGAGAGAGAGAGGAAAGGGGAGGATACAAGCACAAGCGCCATGGCAACACATAGAAAGAGGAAGAAAAGAGTTACCCATAAGAAGCCGCCGTTTCACCCGCTTGTCCACATCAGCTATTGACGTGGCATTGAACTCAGAGCTCTCAATTGCAGCCTCATCTCTCTCTAAAACACAAGTGACAAACAATGAGCAGTAAGGTTAATGAAAAGCCCAATGTCCACCGCCCGCTGCCGCCCGAGACGTCAAGTCAGCCCCTCTTGGCGTTTGAGCAAAACCAAAGCCAAGAAGCAAGAAGCCATGAAAAGGCGCCAAAATCCCTGTTAGAGTGTTAATCCCAAAAACAAATCCAAAAGTCTCAGATAGCAAAAAAACAAACAAAATAAGTTGAAATGAGGGTAAGGGTGGGGGTAGGGGACAAAAATAGCAGTTCAAATAAAAATATAATTTAGGGGGGTGGGGGAGTTGGTTGTTGTAGCCGTTGCTGTTTCTGTCTTCCATATCAAACGGCCACACACACTCAGCAATGGTTCCCTCCCATCCGAAAAGGAGGAAGAGGGGGAGGAGGAAAGGAAGGAGCAGTAGAGGGAAGGATGAGCAAACATGTCCAAGACAAGCTGCATGAGTGTTGGGTAAGAAGCAGGGGGGTGAGGATGACAACAGAACGGGTAGGAGGCTATGCTAGGCACCAGATCAGACAGACACTACAGAGGGAGGGAGCAACTACAAGGACTTCAGAATGACAAAATGAAAGAAAGAAAGGGATGAGAGAGAGAAAAAGGGAAGAAGAAGAGAGAGGAAATCCCGTCCCATCGTGGTCCACAATGGGAGAAGTAAACGGGAGGAGGAACACTCATAAATAAATGGGGTTGGGGACTAGTGGAAGGGGGAGCGATGGAGAGGGCATGCACAGAGGAGAAGGAGGTCGTCTGGGGGCAGCGCTGGTTGCCTGTTTGTCTATGGAACACATCACAACTGGCTTTAACAGTCAACACTGGAAACCATGTTCCCAAGCTGGGGGGTGGAGGGAGGGGTAAGAAGGGAGAGGGGAAAGCCCGGGTGTTACGGTTAAGATGAACATGCAGATATGCAGCTGAGAAAACGCTGTGTTGCAGATATGCAGCTGAGAAAACACAGATATGCATTAGCAGCCACTGTGTTAGAATGGATGGGCTGTGGTGATGAGCGCTACTGGGCCTTGGGAAGAGAGGGAGTCTTTCACTGGGATGTCAGAGTCATTAGGCTCTGAATGAGAGCATCTCTCTCTGAAGCACTGAATTGGGGGGGGGGGGGGCAGGTCACTGCCACTCAGTACAATAGAACTAGGACTGTCTTTGATGTACAAAGTCCTACGGAGGGGGATTTTGAGTGAGGGGGGAGGAAGGGGTAACTAAAGCCCCCCCTGGTCACCCCTGGCTTGGCCCGTTACTGGTCTTTCTCAGGCGGTTAGTTTGGGAAGGATTGGTGGACAAAGTGAAGGACTCTCTGAAGCAGTGTTCACAAATGAATGGAGGCTTTCTGACTCTCAACTAACGGTTAGGTGTGTGTGTGTGCATGTGTGTGTATATGAATGTGTGCATGTATGTGCGTGTGTGTTTATGCCTGTGTGTGTGTGTGTGTATATGGGCGACTGGGCAATTATGTGCTGTTGTATGGGTGTGAGTGCTTGTGAGTGTGTGCATGCTTGAGTGTGAGGGTGCGTGCACGTGTGTATGAGCGTGTGAAAGTGTGTGTGTGTGTGTGTGTGTGTGTGAGTGGGTGGGTGGTTGTGTAAGAAAGGGTGAGGAGGAGGAGAAGAGAGGACTCCAAGACTCTCCTAAGGGGCTAAGGAATCCGCAGTTATAAGGTCCATTTAGAGGAGGCCTTCTGAGGGGGGATGTTTAGAGAGAGAGCAGAACTTACACAGGAAATAATCACTGAAGAGAGGGAGGAATGAATCCACAGCAGTACACTACAGCTAAGAGGGGAACAGTAACGGTAACCAGTAACGATGCACTGTAAGAAAACAGGGGGACAAGTGTTGGTTGCTATTAATGTTACCGCAATTCAAGGAGGAGGGAAAAATGAAAGAAAAATACAAATCTGAATAAAAACAAAACGGAAATCAAAGGGAAAATGCAGAACAGTAGGATCTCCCATGCAGCCGGACAGACAGAAACACAGACAGGCAGAAGGGTTGCATAGATTAGTGACAGAGGTATGGTGAGGACAGACGGACGCACAGACGGACGGCCTGACAGACACGGAGAGCGTGTCAGATTGAGAATGCATGCGGCTGGCTGGGATGACGGCATGACGGAGGTGTTATTGAGAAACAGGCAGGGTTACGTCTCTACAGGTGGATGAGGGAGGAGGTGCTGATGGGTGGGGGGTGACGTGGGTTTTGGGGGTTGCCACAGTAACAGGATTTTGTTTGCTGGTTGAGGCCGTTGTACTGTTAGAGGGAGGGGGGCATATTTCAGGTTGGAGGAGGGGGGGTTGTTTGGAGTGATGTTTGTTTTTGTTTTGGGTGGGTAGCTCTATGTAACGTTAGATCAGGCTGCAACTGAGATGTTCACTCTAATCCTGTATCATTGTTTTATTAGTTCCCCCCAGTCTTTAATTCAATTCCCTTTAATAATCTTAATTCCTTTAAGGTAAGGATTTAATCCTTTTTGAATTGAATTTGAACATGGATGCTCAGACAAGACAGGCAATCAGTAACTATCACCAGAAAGCAGGAGGAGGTAGGTAGGGAGGAAGAGGAGGAGGAGGAAGAGGAGGATCACCAGAGACAGCACTACACAAAGGTGGGTCAAAGGTGGGCCCAGTGACAGAGCAGTTGGGACACTCAGACCAGGAGCCTTTCCTCTCGCCAGAGAGAAAAAGACACGGGACAGAGGGAGAAGGAGAACAGAGTTTTTCATTCTTTCAGAGGTCTTCCTCTTCTTTCGTGGATTTCGTTGTTCCTCGCATGGCTGGAAAGGAAAAGGTTATGGGCACAAAATGAAGGCAGTTCTGTGAGAACACAGCACTGATGATACTGTATAGTAGAGATCTGTTTGTGGGGAGAGAGAGAGGGCTTCTCCAGTGTTCTAGTACAGCAGGAATGACAACACACAGAAGAAGGGGTTTATTTGTGACATGACAGAAGACCTGTGTGTATGTGTGTGTGTGTGTGTGTGTGTGTGTGTGTTTTAATTCCAGTTAGAACAGGCATTGCAGGGATCATCAACTAAATTCTGCCGCAGCCAATTTTTTTCTTGAATGGATGTTCGTGATGCCGGAACATAATTACAAATAATTTGTAGACCGCAAAATGACCGCAAGAAGCCCAAACAGATATAATATTTGACTAAAACAATCATTTCAAACATTGCTTAATACTTGGGAACAGATTTGCTAAATTTAAATGTTACAGTATTATGTCCAACAATGAAAAAAATTAAATAATAATAATAATATATTTTTTTATTTGCTCTGAAAACTTTTAGGGCCAAATAAAACCACCAGTGGGACAAATTTGGCATGCGGGCCTCCAATTGGGGAAACCTGAGGTATTGTGTTCAAATGCATCTGATCTTAGTCAACTCCAGAAATGGTTTAACTCCTTCTGGGGGCATCTGTACAGACTTTGACTAACTGGCATAATGTAACACAAGAAAAAGAGTTTGTGTATCTGCCAATCTGCTTTAGCTTGCCACGGATTTTGCAACTCGGTGGGATAAACCTTGTTTAGGAGCTATGGAGAAACAAGGGAGTCTGTAAATCACTGTCTCGTTACGGACAGACAGACACAGCCAGGCTCCCTTCGGAACACTCCGGGAACGTTCAGGAACGTCTCTGTGCACCCAAAAAACACTGGAGCATTTTTTTCAAAGGCAGAAAAAATCAGATTTGGTACGCCCAAGCTTCCAAACTTCCGAGCCAAATGTGGGACTGGAGTCCGTTGGAAGGAAGGCAAAGAAAAAAATTATGAAAAACTATTTTACTTACCTGGAACCTCTCATTTATCTCAGGCAAATTCCCCCAGAAAAAAAATCATGAACATTTCCTCTCTGTTCGGCTTCAGAGCCACCATAGCCACGGGATACGGCCACATTGACAGCCGGGCGTAAAAGTTAGCCATTTGGCAAACAGTGGCATGCAGGCCTGGCGTCTTTCAGGCCTAGCGATGGGCATGAGTTACACTGACTTGGCTAGTTTTCCAGGGTAATGAAGATGATGAATGTGTTTTTCAACTTCTGAGACTTCTCAACTATTCATTTTCCAGTTTCCACCACAGCCCTACCTAGGGATCAAACCCCCAAACCCCCTCTATTCCTCCTTTCACTCCCTGACAAGTTAACACACTACTACTACACTGACTACTCTGTCGGCAGTCAAAGTGCGTGTTTGTCTGGGAGTGTGCATACAGGTACAGGTGTAATTGTGTGATTGAAAGAGAAAGACAGAGACAGAGAGAGAGAGAGAGAGAGAGACAGAGAGAGAGACAGAGAGAGACAGAGATAAAGAGAGAGAGAGAGAGAGAGAGAGAGAGAGAGAGAGAGAGAGAGAGAGAGAAACAGACAACCAGAGAGAACAACACATAAAGGAATGAGACACTGATCATACAACTCTCCTCTGTCACATGGCAAATCAGCTATTTTCAACATGCACCGGAAGCTGTTTTATTAGTACACATTTAGATGGGGAGAATTCTTTACTCCCTCTTCTCCCCATGCCACGATCTCCAAAAACAGGGTGAGCAGTCTTCAGGCCCCAGACAGGAAATAATCACCATCGTCATCGTGAAACTCCGGGCGACATTTTCGGGGTGCAACAGAGCACAGATCTGTGCAAAAATACTGTAAAGCTCATTATAATCTGGCAGCTGGATTACAGATCGTTGAAGAAAAATGTATAATTGAATCACACTGCCAGATTATAATAAGGTTTACGGTATTTTCACACAGATTTGTGCTCTTTTGCACGGCGAAAATGTCGCCCTCCATCTCTATTCAATTACTCACAGTTTCAAGTTACTCACATGACTGTGTATATTTGCAAGAAAAAAAGAAACATTTGAATGCACTTTAAGGCTGGTTGATTATCTAGAAAATGTAAATGTGTTACTGCGCTCTCTCTAACGCTCTCTCACTTTTCCTGTCCATCTCTCTCTCTCTCTCTCTCTGTCTCTCGCGCTCTCTCTCTCTCTCTGAATGTATCAGTGGCTCAATCTCTCCCCCTCTGTCTTTTGTTGTGAGTGTATAAATAAGATGAGGCCGGGGTAGGGAGAGAGGGCTCAGGGGTGAAGTTAACTCATCCCAAAGCCCTTCTCACCAGTTTCTCTCACACATTTATAACATCTACTGCAAAACAGATGAGAAATAACAGCTTTAAGATTAATATGTTCTCTAATGTGCGCTGAGTGTCAGGTACCAGTCAAAAGTTTGGACACATACTCATTCAAGGGTTTTTCATTTGTAGAATAATAGTGAAGACATCAAAACGATTAAATAACACATATCGAATCATGTAGTAGCCAAATAAGTGTCAAACATATCAAAATATATTTGAGATTCTTCAAAGGAGCCACCCTTTGCCTTGATGACAGCTTTGCACACTCTAAGCATTCTCTCAACCAGCTTCATGAGGAATGCTTTTCCAACAGTCTTGAAGGAGTTCCCACATATGCTGAGCACTTTGTGGCTGCTTTTCCTTCACTCTGCAGTCCAACTCCTCCCAAACCATCTCAATTTGGTTGAGGTCGGGGGATTGCGGAGGCCAGGTCATCTGATGCAGCACTCCATCACTCTCCTTCTTGGTCAAATAGCCCTTAAAAAGTGACAGTCCCACTAAGCACAAACTAGATGGGATGGCGTATTGCTGCAGAATGTTGTGGTAGCCATGCTGGTTAAGTGGGCCTTGAATTCTAAATAAGTCACAGACAGTGTCACAAGCAAAGCACCCCCACACCATAAGACCTCCTCCTCCATGCTTCACGGTGGGAACCACACATGCAGAGGTCATCAGTTCACCTACTCTGTGTCTCACAAAGACAAGTCAGTTGGAACCAAACATCTCCACATTTGGACTCATCAGACCAAAGGACAGATTTCCACCGGTCCAATGTCCATTGGTTGTGTTTTGTGGCCACAGAAAGTCTATTCTTATTATTGGTGTCCTTTAGTAGTGGTTTCAATGCAGCAATTTGAACATGAAGGCCTGATTCCTTTGAACAATTGATGTTGAGATGTGTCTGTTACTTAAACTCAGTGAAGCATTTATTTGGGCTGCAATCTGAGGTGCAGTTAACTCTAATGAACTTATTCTCTGCAGCAGAGTTAACTCTGGGACTTCCTTTCCTGTGGTGGTCCTCATGAGAGCCAGTTTCATCATAGCGCTTGATGGTTTTTGCGACTGCACTTGAAGAAACATTCAAAGTTCTTGACATTTTCTGGATTGACTGACATGCAGGTCTTAAAGTAATGATGGACTGTCGTTTCTCTTTGCTTATTTGAGCTGTTCTTGCCATAATATGGACTTGGTCTTTTACCAAATAGGGCTCTCTTCTGTATACCCCCCTACCTTGTCACGACACAACTGATTGGCTTAAACGCATTAAGAAGCAAAGAAATTCCACAAATGAACTTTTAACAAGGCACACCTGTTAATTGAAATGCATTCCAGGTGACTACCTCATGAAGCTGGTTGAGAGAATGCCAAGCGTGTGCAAAGCTGTCATCAAGGTAAAGGGTGGCTAATTTGAAGAATCTCAAATATAAAATATTGGTTACTACATGACTCCATATGTGTTATTTCATAGTTCTGATGTCTTCACTATTATTATACAATGTAGAAAATAGTAACAAATAAAGAAAAACCCTGGAATGAGTAGGTGTGTCCAAACCTTTGACTGGTACTGTATATGATTTGAGAGTATTGAGGAAGATGATTGCTTGAACAAAAGTGTATAATGTGTGTGTCAATTTAGAGTCTACACTGTTATGTATAGAAATTGAGGAGAATGTGTGTGCCTCTCTCTCTCTCTCTGTGTGTGTGTGTGTGTGTGTGTGTGTGTGTGTGTGTGTGTGTGTGTGTGTGTGTGTGTGTGTGCGTGTGTGCTACATAAGTGAGTTTGTGTGCCTGTATGTTTGTGTGTGTGTGTGTGTTTGTGGCAGAAACTACTCAAAGAGATGAAGTACAGTCTGTTGTCACTCACCGATGCAGGTCTTGCTGTCTGAGTGCAGGGCGTACTTCTGGTGACAGCCACAAACCGGCCCCACATCCGTATCGTCACACATGTGCTGGCAGCCTCCGTTCCCATAGTTACACGTCACTGGCAACATACAAGGATTGTAAGGGAGCGGTATAGGCCTACACCCCCACACACACACACACACAAACATACATACACACACCCTGACTATATACTCAAATACCTTACACCAAAAAGAGAAATCTGTTTTTAAGTGCTTGGACAGACATTAATTCACTGTGTGCTGCTTCTTATGATCTTCAGACACAGTCCCCCAACAATAACAGTGAGAAGGCCCCAGAGTACATTCCTAATGTAGGGTAATAAAGTAGCAGAATGTGAGCCGTGACCGGAGCCGGCCTCCCTCTGTTCCCTATACTCTCTGCTCTCTTCATGACAGGTGACATGGGTTCACCAGACACTGGGTTGGACCAGGACACAGAGAGAGAGAGCAAGTGAGAGAGATGGAGAGAGAGAGAGAGAGAGAGAGAGAGAGAGAGAGAGAGAGAGAGAGAGAGAAGAGGGAGCGAGAGAGAGAGAGAATGAAATAATAACATTGAGAGAGAGAGAGTTATAGGCAGAATAAAAACAAGGAAGTATTTTTATGGGAGTATAATCATACGTATTGAGACCTGTTAATGTCCCCTGCTCTGATGTTAACAAGCTTGTCCTGGAAGAAGAGAGGGGGAGAAGGGGGGGTGGGTTGGAGAGGAGAAGAGAGAACAAGAGAGAGAGAGAGAGAGAGAGAGAGAGAGAGAGAGAGAGAGAGACAGAGACAACCGAAGAGAGGAGCTAAAGCTCATCAAGTCCCCCAGTCAGTCATTGATCCGCATCTCCAGCCCAACCCAGAGCTTTTATCACAAGTTTACTACAGCACTGCTGAGAGTAGAGTGCGTGTGTGAGTCAGTGTGTGTTTGCGTGTGTGTGAGTTAGTGTGTGTGTGAGTTAGTGTGTGTGTGTGTGTGTGTGTGTGTGTGTGTGTGTGTGTGTGTCTGTGTATGTGTGTGTGTGTGTTTTAATTCCAGTTAGAACAGGCATTGCAGGGATCATCAACTATATTCTGCCGCAGCCAATTTTTTTCTTGAGTGGATGTTCGTGATGCCGGAACATAATTACAAATAATTTGTAATGTGTGTGTGTGTGTGTGTGTGTGTGTGTGTGTGTGTGTGTGTCAGTGTGTGTGCTACAGCTCCGCTACAGCCGACACTCCGCTGTCGAGCATTCCTCTTCACACCGCAAATGAAATACTAACGTTCCGACTCATAACAAACCCTCTTCCTCTTCGGTCGGTGGGACACGTTTTAAAGGGTGCCGTTTTTAAGCAGAACAAAATGTGTTACCAAATAAAATGTAACTAATAAAAAGCTTATTTTCCCCTCCTGAATGGTTACTGTGAGTGGAATTTAAATTCCATGGCTCAGGTTGCTTAGGGCACAGGATGAAAATAATATGATGGGACGTTTTTTTTTAAACATCCTTAATATGCTTTCATGAAGGTTCAGATTGTATTACATCTGGCTACCGAATGTATCATTTTCTGGCCTCAGTGATAGCTAGCACTGGAGTATAAATCAATTCTGAAAACCCACTGCAGTTGTTAGCTAGTGCAGCCTGCCTCTCGCAGCGTGGTGCTGCTATCTAAGCAATTTGGGATGATGTGTTCTATGAGATACTGGTGTGGCAGAGCACACTCCCTGAGAGAGAGAGAGAGAAACATATATATACATATATTATAGAGAGAGAGAGAGAGAGAAAGAGATATATATATATATACACACAGTTCAAGTCGGAAGTTTACATACACTTAGGTGGAGTCATTAAAACCCGTTTTTCAACCACTCCACAGATGTATGGTTAACAAACTATAGTTTTGGCAAGTCGATTAGGACATCTACTTTGTGCATGACACAAGTCATTTTTCCAACAATTGTTTACAGACAGATTATTTCCCTTACACTGTATCACAATTCCAATGGATCAGATGTTTACATACACTAAGTTGACTGTGCCTTTAAACAGCTTGGAAAATTCCAGAAAATGACGTCATGGCTTTAAAAGCTTCTGATAGGCTAACTGACATCATTTGAGTCAATTGGAGGTGTACCTGTGGATGTATTTCAAGGTCTACCTTCAAACTCAGTGCCTCTTTGCTTGACATCATGGGAAAATCAAAAGAAATCAGCCAAGACCTCAGAAAAGCAATTGTAGACCTCCACAAGTCTGGTTCATCCTTAGGAGCAATTTCCAAACACCTGAAGGTACCACTGTACAAACAATAATACGCAAGTATAAACACCATGGGACCACGCAGCCGTCATACCGCTCAGGAAGGAGATGCATTCTGTCTCCTAGAGATGAACGTACTTTGGGGCCGAATAGTGCAAATCAATCCCAGAACAACAGCAAAGGACCTTTTGAAGATGCTGGAGGAAACAGGTACAAAAGTATCTATATCCACAGTAAAACAAATTCTATATCAACATAACCTGAAAGGCCGCTCAGCAAGAAAGAAGCCACTGCTCCAAAACCGCCATAAAAAAGCCAGACTACAGTTTGCAACTGCACATGGGGACAAAGATCATACTTTTTGGAGAAATGTCCTCTGGTCTGATGAAACAAAAATAGAACTGTTTGGCCATAATGATCATCGTTATGATGGAGGAAAAAGGTGGAGGCTTGCAAGCCGAAGAACACCATCCGAACCGTAAAGCGCGGGGGTGGCAGCATCATGTTGTGGGGGTGCTTTGCTGCAGGAGGGTCTGGTGCACTTCACGAAATAGATGGCTTCATGAGAAGGAAAATGATGTGGATTTATTGAAGTCAGGTTTGTAAGCCTCCTTGCTTGCACACGCTTTTTCAGTTCTGCTCACAAATGTTCTATAGGATTGAGGTCAGGGCTTTGTGATGGCCATTCCAATACCTTGACTTTATTGTCCATTTGGAAGACCCATTTGCGACCAAGCTTTTACTTCCTGACTGATGTCTTGAGATTTTGCTTCAATATATCCACATCATTTTCCTTCTCATGATGCCATCTATTTTGTGAAGTGCACCAGTCCCTCCTGCAGCAAAGCACCCTCACAATATGACGCTGCCACCCCCGTGCTTCACGGATGGGATGGTGTCCTTCTGACCCACTGGAATTGTGATACAGTGAGTTACAAGTGAAATAATCTGTCTGTAAACAATTGTTGGAAACATTACTTGTGTCATGCACAAAGTAGATTTCCTAACCGACTTGCCAAAACTATAGTTTGTTAACAACACATTTGTGGAGGGTTTTAATGACTCCACCGAAGTGCATGTAAACTTCCGACTTCAACTGTATATACACTGCTCAAAAAAATTAAGGGAACACTAAAATAACACATCCTAGATCTGAATGAATGAAATATTCTTATTAAATACTTTTTTCTTTACATAGTTGAATGTGCTGACAACAAAATCCCATATACATTATCAATGGAAATCAAATTTATCAACCCATGGAGGTCTGGATTTGGAGTCACACTCAAAATTAAAGTGGAAAACCACACTACAGGCTGATCCAACTTTGATGTAATGTCCTTAAAACAAGTCCAAATGAGGCTCAGTAGTGTGTGTGGCCTCCACGTGCCTGTATGACCTCCCTACAATGCCTGGGCATGCTCCTAATGAGATGGCGGATGGTCTCCTGAGGGATCTCCTCCCAGACCTGGACTAAAGCATCCGCCAACTCCTGGAAAGTCTGTGGTGCAACGTGGTGTTGGTGGATGGAGCGAGACATGATGTCCCAGATGTGCTCAATTGGATTCAGGTCTGGGGAACGGGCAGGCCAGTCCATAGCATCAATGCCTTCCTCTTGCAGGAACTGCTGACACACTCCAGCCACATGGGGTCTAGCATTGTCTTGCATTAGGAGGAACCCAGGGCCAACCGCACCAGCATATGGTCTCACAAGGGGTCTGAGGATCTCATCTCGGTACCTAATGGCAGTACATGGAGTACATGGAGAGCTGTGCGGCCCCCCAAAGAAATGCCACCCCACACCATGACTGACCCACCGCCAAACCGGTCATGCTGGAGGATGTTGCAGGCAGCAGAACGTTCTCCACGGCGTCTCCAGACTCTGTCACGTCTGTCACATGTGCTCAGTGTGAACCTGCTTTCATCTGTGAAGAGCACAGGGCGCCAATGGCGAATTTGCCAATCTTGGTGTTCTCTGGCAAATGCCAAACGTCCTGCACGGTGTTGCCCACCTGTGGACGTCTGGCCCTCATACCACCCTCATGGAGTCTGTTTCTGACCGTTTGAGCAGACACCTCCTGCTGGAGGTCATTTTGCAGGGCTCTGGCAGTGCTCCTCCTGCTCCTCCTTGCACAAAGGCAGAGGTAGTGGTCCTGCTGCTGGGTTGTTGCCCACCTACGGCCTCCTCCACGTCTCCTGATGTACTGGCCTGTCTCCTGGTAGCGCCTCCATGCTCTGGACACTACGCTGACAGACACAGCAAACCTTCTTGCCACAGCTCGCATTGATGTGCCATCCTGGATGCGCTGCACTACCTGAGCCACTTGTGTGGGTTGTAGACTCCGTCTCATGCTACCACTAGAGTGAAAGCACCACCAGCATTCAAAAGTGACCAAAACATCAGCCAGGAAGCATAGGAACTGAGAAGTGGTCTGTGGTCACCACCTGCAGAATCTGTCTTGCTAATTGCCTATAATTTCCACCTGTTGTCTATTCCATTTGCACAACAGCATGTGAAATGTATTGTCAATCAGTGTTGCTTCCTAAGTGGGCAGTTTGATTTCACAGAAGTGTCATTGACTTGGAGTTATATTGTGTTGTTTAAGTGTTCCCTATATTTTTTTGAGCAGTGTATATAGAGAGCGAGAGAAAAAGAGAGGGAGAGAGAGAGAGAGACAGAGAGAATAACACAACAACACGGTTGGAACACAGAACTACAATTTATGGCTTTGACCTTGGCTCTGGAGTGGGTGACTCCAACCGGAACCACTGTCCAAAGCTCTCATATATAATTCACCACAGGGCTGTTTAGGGCCCCTAGGGTGGAGTGATAGCCCGTGGAGGGTACGTACATGTACAGTCTCTCTGGTTTTTTGCCAGCTCGAACCCGGGCCGGCACTCGCAAGCCACGCCCCCCTTGGGGGTCTCCCTGCAGATGTGGGCGCAGCCGTGGTCCTTGTTCATGCAGTTCATTCCATCTGTGGAGGGAGAGAGACGGAGGGAGATGGAGGGAGAGAGACAGAGAGGGAGAGAGGGAGAGAGAGAAAGAGAGAGAGAGAGAGAGAGAGTGAAAGACAAATCATATTAGTGGTAGATGGGTCTGTAGACCTGTAGTTGAGGACCAAAGGTCTTTGTAGGAGCCCTGCAAGGTTAATCAGATGACTGTCTGATTTGGCTCATCCTACAGCCCCATGTGACAGAGGAGAACGAGCCATGCTAGAAAACATTGATGGGTAATGGTTGCAAAATTCTGGGATCTTTCAATACATTTTCTGGTTTTCCAGAAATCCTGGTTGGAGGGTTCTGGATGTCCTACTTATTCCCTCCTGATTCTGGGAGTCCTCCAACTGTGATTTCTGGAAAACCAGGGAATTTATTGAAAGTTCCCTGAATGTTGAAACCCTATTGATGGGATCATAACCATGTCTGACTGATTGACTGATGGGTTACGAGCCTGGCAGACAACAGTTGGACTAGTGGGCTGATGGGAGAAGGGCAATTTAAACATCCTCATTCACAACAATGAAGGGGGTGAAGTTCCATCTCCATCACAAACAGACTACAGACTCCTCGAGAGTGATGTGCTGTGAGTTTTTTATGAGCAAAATAAATGTGTTAAACATTCCTGCCACAGCCTCCCATTCCATCCTCACTGGGGATAGCACAGAGGCGTCTGTCTGTCTGTCTGTCTGTCTGTCTGTCTGTCTGTCTGTCTGTCTGTCTGTCTGTCTGTCTGTCTGTCTGTCTGTCTGTCTGTCTGTCTGTCTGTCTGTCTGTCTGTCTGTCTGTCTGTCTGTCTGTCTGTCTGTCTGTCTGTCTGTCTGTCTGTCTGTCTGTCTGTCTGTCTGTCTGTCTGTCTGTCTGTCTGTCTGTCTGTCTGTCTGTCTGTCTGTCTGTCTGTCTGTCTGTCTGTCTGTCTGTCTGTCTGTCTGTCTGTCTGTCTGTCTGTCTGTCTGTCTGTCTGTCTGTCTGTCTGTCTGTCTGTCTGTCTGTCTGTCTGTCTGTCTGTCTGTCTGTCTGTGTGTGTGTGTGTGTGTGTGTGTGTGTGTGTGTGTGTGTGTGTGTGTGTGTGTGTGTGTGTGTGTGGGACAAGAGACAGGCGTGAGGGGGAGAGAGGGACGGGGGCTTATCAAACGGAGGCCTTGGACCCCAATGTTTTCCTTCCCTAATTGCACAAAGCCGGTTTCATGCTCTCTGACTTCCTGGCTGAGTGCACTGAGGGTCAGGGGAACATTAAGGATAACACCTTAATTAAAGAGCTGCTCCCAGACACATATTCAAAACGCACACACTCAAACACGCACACGCACGCACGCACACACACACGCACACACACACACAGTCAAGTCCCAGTCAGAGAGCATACACCAAGATCAATTAAGCCTCTTAGTGGTTCGACACAGTTCAACTCCCTCCTCCCCCCCAGTCCTCCTCTCCTCTCCTCCCTCCACAGTTCAGTGGTGATCTGAGGTTCTTTCCTGTCAGTCCTAGTGGCTGTACATCCCACCCCCTTCTATCTTCCACCCGTTTGACTTCAGCCCCAGCCCATTGATTCACACAGCAGCAAGGCGCGCTAATAACTTAAATGGCCCTGTATTTACAGAAGAGAACAGAAGAGAACAGAAGAGACTTTGGGGGCCCGGACTCTCCAGAGAGGAGTGGAGCAGGAAAACGCAGCCAAAGATATCATTAGGGTCCGGGAAGGGCCTGGAAAATTTACACAGAACGTTTGAGAATATTTTGGAATTTCTCCTCGTCGGGAGCAGGGATCAGATGATGAATGTCTTACGTGTGAGTGAGTGTGTGTTGAGTGATGAGTGTAAGTATGAGTGTGGGCGAGCACGTCAAAGTTACTTAGACACCTAGATGTTCTTACAAGAAACTATATTTTTCATCAAAATAAAATCCCAAATGATCATTAAGGTGACATGTCTAAGGTGACATGTCGGGCAGAAGAAAAGAGAGATGGATGGAGAGAGAGGGAGGGCACTAAGAGGATGGAGAGAGAGGGAGGGCACTAAGAAGATGAAGAGAGAGGGGGAGTGGGTCCTCCTCTAAAGAAAACATCCCTGGGACTTCAACACCCACGGAATGCATTCTCTCACAAGGGACGTTTACCAAGACAAAACCACCGTCCCCCCCCCAGACACCCCCTCCACTACATCCTGGTCCTCTCCAAAACCCTCAAAGAGCACTGGGCAGCCCTTTCTGGATTTCTCTTTGTGGTGTGGTGAGAGTAACAGTCCCTGGGGGCCCTTCATGTGCCTCATTAGGGGCCCAAAGTATCTCCTTGGATAGGGGTGCTAGGAGTCCCCTTCACAGACAAGTCTACCACTACCATCCTAAAGCATCTCCTTTCTAAAGACTCCATCTGAAAGATTCCCAACTCATCCAAGGTGTTCAGGCGACACGGTGGAAAAATTGAACGAATAAATGCTACATTTTCATATATGTGGAGTGAAATGCAAAGTTACACTTGTTCCTGTACAATCAATGTATTTTGGTTTATGCAAGTGCATACATTTCCCATTTGAGTTATTCTTTAAACGCACTGAAAATAAACTCGCATCGGATAGGTTAGGAAACGTTTCCGTGTGGAAAAGGAATATCGGTGGCCACCTCAACCCACAGCCCTCACAACACAACAGTTGACAAGATATACGCTGTAGCTGTTTTAAAAAACGAAATTCAGAAGTAAGAAGTGTGTACAACTTCATCTATAGTCAATTTAAACTTGGGTGAAGTCAAATAAAACTGGGAAAGGGAGAAGGTGGAGAGGGACCCCTGGACTCGCACAATGTGATGAGATGGCTGGCTGGAGGAAGGCCTGGGAGGGAGGCAACTGAAATGTTCAGTTATCAAACCTGAAGTCCCAACGTGACGGGCCGATAAACGTTCTACCCACAACACATGTCGAGCTCTGACAAACTCCGTTTGTGCTAAACGTCAATGACAGATAGAGAGGGGGGTGTGGGGGAGGGAGGGAAGGAGAAAGAGAGACAGATAGAGAGGGGGGTGTGGGGGAGGGAGGGAAGGAGAAAGAGAGACAGACAGAGAGGGGGGTGTGGGGGAGGGAGGGAAGGAGAAAGAGAGACAGATAGACAGGGGGGTGTGGGGGAGGGAGGGAAGGAGAAAGAGAGACAGCTAGAGAGGGGGGTGTGGGGGAGGGAGGGAAGGAGAAAGAGAGACAGATAGAGAGGGGGGTGTGGGGGAGGGAGGGAAGGAGAAAGAGAGACAGACAGAGAGGGGGGTGTGGGGGAGGGAGGGAAGGAGAAAGAGAGACAGATAGAGAGGGGGGTGTGGGGGAGGGAGGGAAGGAGAAAGAGAGACAGATAGAGAGGGGGGTGTGGGGGAGGGAGGGAAGGAGAAAGAGAGACAGATAGAGAGGGGGGTGTGGGGGAGGGAGGGAAGGAGAAAGAGAGACAGACAGAGAGGGGGGTGTGGGGGAGGGAGGGAAGGAGAAAGAGAGACAGATAGACAGGGGGTGTGTGGGAGGGAGGGAAGGAGAAAGAGAGACAGACAGAGAGGGGGGTGTGGGGGAGGGAGGGAAGGAGAAAGAGAGACAGATAGACAGGGGGTGTGTGGGAGGGAGGGAAGGAGAAAGAGAGACAGATAGACAGGGGGGTGTGGGGGAGGAAGGGAAGGAGAAAGAGAGACAGATAGACAGGGGGTGTGTGGGAGGGAGGGAAGGAGAAAGAGAGACAGATAGACAGGGGGGTGTGGGGGAGGAAGGGAAGGAGAAAGAGAGACAGATAGACAGGGGGTGTGTGGGAGGGAGGGAAGGAGAAAGAGAGACAGATAGACAGGGGGGTGTGGGGGAGGAAGGGAAGGAGAAAGAGAGACAGATAGACAGGGGGTGTGTGGGAGGGAGGGAAGGAGAAAGAGAGACAGATAGACAGGGGGTGTGTGGGAGGGAGGGAAGGAGAAAGAGAGACAGACAGAGAGGGGGGTGTGGGGGAGGGAGGGAAGGAGAAAGAGAGACAGACAGAGAGGGGGGTGTGGGGGAGGGAGGGAAGGAGAAAGAGAGACAGATGGAGAGGGGGGGGTGTGGGAGGGAGGGAAGGAGAAAGAGAGACAGATAGACAGGGGGTGTGTGGGAGGGAGGGAAGGAGAAAGAGAGAGACAGACAGACAGAGAGGAGGGTGTGGGGGAGGGAGGGAAGGAGAAAGAGAGAGACAGACAGACAGAGAGGAGGGTGTGGGGGAGGGAGGGAAGGAGAAAGAGAGAGACAGACAGAGAGGAGGGTGTGGGGGAGGGAGGGAAGGAGAAAGAGAGACAGATAGAGAGGAGGGTGTGGGGGAGGGAGGGAAGGAGAAAGAGAGACAGATAGAGAGGGGGGTGTGGGGGAGGGAGGGAAGGAGAAAGAGAGACAGATAGAGAGGGGGGTGTGGGGGAGGGAGGGAAGGAGAAAGAGAGACAGACAGAGAGGAGGGTGTGGGGGAGGGAGGGAAGGAGAAAGAGAGACAGATAGAGAGGAGGGTGTGGGGGAGGGAGGGAAGGAGAAAGAGAGACAGATAGAGAGGGGGGTGTGGGGGAGGGAGGGAAGGAGAAAGAGAGACAGATAGAGAGGGGGTTGTGGGGGAGGGAGGGAAGGAGAAAGAGAGACAGACAGAGAGGGGGGTGTGGGGGAGGGAGGGAAGGAAGGAGAAAGAGAAACAGATAGAGAGGGGGGTGTGGGGGAGGGAGGGAAGGAGAAAGAGAGACAGATAGAGAGGGGGGTGTGGGGGAGGGAGGGAAGGAGAAAGAGAGACAGACAGAGAGGGGGGTGTGGGGAAGGGAGGGAAGGAGAAAGAGAGACAGACAGAGAGGGGGTGTGGGGGAGGGAGGGAAGGAGAAAGAGAGACAGATAGAGAGGAGGGTGTGGGGGAGGGAGGGAAGGAGAAAGAGAGACAGATAGAGAGGAGGGTGTGGGGGAGGGAGGGAAGGAGAAAGAGAGACAGATATAGAGGAGGGTGTGGGGGAGGGAGGGAAGGAGAAAGAGAGACAGATAGAGAGGAGGGTGTGGGGGAGGGAGGGAAGGAGAAAGAGAGACAGACAGAGAGGAGGGTGTGGGGGAGGAAGGGAAGGAGAAAGAGAGACAGATAGAGAGGGGGGTGTGTGGGAGGGAGGGAAGGAGAAATAGAGATAGATAGAGAGGGAGAAAAGGAGATGAAAAAAGGGTCAAGCGGAGACAGAGAAAAACAGACGGAGACAGACAGAGAGAGAGACACATCTCAGCGAGTGTGGAAGAGAAAAGAGTTTGAAGTGAAACGGTAAGGGTTGAGTTGAGAGCAGTGCTGACTGTTCCATTACAGCTCCCTGTCCTCATTGTTATGACTGGGGAGGTCAGTGGGTCCAGAGCTACTGAATCACTCTGTAGTGAAAGAGAGGAAAGGAGGTAGCAGTACTGTAGTGGTTGAGATGAGGTAGTAGTACTGTAATGGAGGAGAGGAGGTAGTAGTTCTGTAGTGGAGGAGAGGAGGTAGTAGTACTGTAGTGGAGGAGAGGAGGTAGTAGTACTGTAGTGGAGGAGAGGAGGTAGTAGTACTGTAGTGGAGGAGAGGAGGTAGTAGTACTGTAGTGGAGGAGAGGAGGTAGTAGTACTGTAGTGAAGGAGAGGAGGTAGTAGTACTGTAGTGGAAGAGAGGAGGTAGTAGTGCTGTAGTGGAGGAGAGGAGGTAGTAGTACTGTAGTGGAGGAGAGGAGGTAGTAGTACTGTAGTGGAGGAGAGGAGAGGAGGTAGTAGTACTGTAGTGGAGGAGAGGAGAGGAGGTAGTAGTACCGTAGTGGAGGAGAGGAGGGAGTAGTACTGTAGTGGAGGAGAGGAGGTAATAGTACTGTAGTGGAGGAGAGGAGGTAGTAGTACTATAGTGGTTGAGAGGAGATAATAGTACTATAGTGGAGGAGAGGAGGTAGTAGTACTGTAGTATAGGAGAGGAGGTAGTAGTACTGTAGTGGAGGAGAGGAGGTAGTGGTACTGTAGTAGAGGAGAGGAGATGATGTAGGAGTACTGTAGTGGAGGAGAGGAGGGTAATAGCACTGTAGTGGAGGAGAGGAGAGGAGGTAAGAGTACTGCAGTAGAGGAGAGGAGGTAATAGTACTGTAGTAGAGGAGAGGAGAGGATGTAGTAGTACTGTAGTGGAGGAGAGGAGGGTAATAGTACTGTAGTGGAGGAGAGGAGAGGAGGTAGTAGTACTGTAGTGGAGGAGAGGAGGTAGTGGTACTGTAGTAGAGGAGAGGAGATGATGTAGTAGTACTGTAGTGGAGGAGAGGAGGGTAATAGCACTGTAGTGGAGGATAGGAGGTAGTAGTACTGTAGTGGAGGATAGGAGGTAGTAGTACTGTAGTGGAGGAGAGGAGGTAGTAGTACTGTAGTGGAGGAGAGGAGAGGAGGTAGTAGTACTGTAGTGGAGGAGAGGAGGTAGTAGTACTGTAGTGGAGGAGAGGAGAAGAGGTAATAGTACTGTAGTGGAGGAGAGGAGGTAGTAGTACTGTAGTGGAGGAGAGGAGGTGGTAGTACTGTAGTGAAGGAGAGGAGGTAGTAGTACTGTAGTGGAGGAGAGGAGGTAGTAGTACTGTAGTGGAGGAGAGGAGGTAATAGTACTGTAGTGGAGGAGAGGAGAGGAGGTAGTAGTACTGTAGTGGAGGAGAGGAGGTAGTGGTACTGTAGTAGAGAGGAGAGGAGGTAATAGTACTGTAGTGGAGGAGAGGAGGGTAATAGTACTGTAGTGGAGGAGAGGAGATGAGGTAATAGTACTGTAGTGGAGGAGAGGAGGTAGTAGTACTGTAGTGGAGGAGAGGAGGTAATAGTACTGTAGTAGAGGAGAGGAGAGGAGGTAGTAGTACTGTAGTGGAGGAGAGGAGGTAATAGTACTGTAGTAGAGGAGAGGAGAGGAGGTAGTAGTACTGTAGTGGAGGAGAGGAGAAGAGGTAATAGTACTGTAGTGGAGGAGAGGAGGTAGTAGTACTGTAGTGGAGGAGAGGAGGTAGTAGTACTGTAGTGAAGGAGAGGAGGTAGTAGTACTGTAGTGGAGGAGAGGAGGTAGTAGTACTGTAGTGGAGGAGAGGAGGTAATAGTACTGTAGTGGAGGTGAGGAGAGGAGGTAGTAGTACTGTAGTGGAGGAGAGGAGGTAGTGGTACTGTAGTAGAGGAGAGGAGAGGAGGTAATAGTACTGTAGTGGAGGAGAGGAGGGTAATAGTACTGTAGTGGAGGAGAGGAGATGAGGTAATAGTACTGTAGTGGAGGAGAGAAGGTAGTAGTACTGTAGTGGAGGAGAGGAGGTAATAGTACTGTAGTAGAGGAGAGGAGAGGAGGTAGTAGTACTGTAGTGGAGGAGAGGAGAATAGGTAATAGTACTGTAGTGGAGGAGAGGAGGTAGTAGTACTGTAGTGGAGGAGAGGAGGTAGTAGTACTGTAGTGGAGGAGAGGAGGTAATAGTACTGTAGTGGAGGAGAGGAGGTAATAGTACTGTAGTGGAGGAGAGGAGGTAGTAGTACTGTAGTGGAGGAGAGGAGAAGAGGTAATAGTACTGCAGTGGAGGAGAGGAGAGGAGGTAGTAGTACTGTCGTGGAGGAGAGGATGTAATAGTACTGTAGTGGAGGAGAGGAGATAGTAGTACTGTAGTGGAGGAGAGGAGAGGAGGTAGTAGTACTGTAGTGGAGGAGAGGAGAGGAGGTAGTAGTACTGTAGTGGAGGAGAAGAGAGGAGGTAATAGTACTGTAGTAGATGAGAGGAGGTAATAGTACTGTAGTGGAGGAGAGGAGAAGAGGTAATAGTACTGTAGTGGAGGAGAGGAGGTAGTAGTACTGTAGTGGAGGAGAGGAGGTAGTAGTAATGTAGTGAAGGAGAGGAGGTAGTAGTACTGTAGTGGTTGAGAGGAGGTAGTAGTACTGTAGTGAATGAGAGGAGGTAGTAGTACTGTAGTGGAGGAGAAGAGGTAATAGTACTGTAGTGGAGGAGAGGAGGTAGTAGTACTGTAGTGGAGGAGAGGAGGTAGTAGTACTGTAGTGGAGGAGAGGAGAAGAGGTAATAGTACTGTAGTGGAGGAGAGGAGGTAGTAGTACTGTAGTGAAGGAGAGGAGGTATTAGTACTGTAGTGGAGGAGAGGAGGTGTAGTACTGTAGTGGAGGAGAAGAGGTAATAGTACTGTAGTGGAGGAG